>NC_081412.1:616909635-617159635 GCF_030272615.1 Cryptomeria japonica | reverse complement strand
TTTCTACATACAAAATGTTTTCTCTAGATAAATTTGTTGTATAACTCACAAAAGAATAAAAAGAGTATAACAAAATTTATAAAAAACAAAAGAACCAAAGAGAGAAGAAGAAAGACTATAAATATACTAATTCAATAGTAAATAATCAAATCTCTTTATCAAAATGTGAAAAACCCAACAAGGAGAACCTTATCAAGTGTTCTTAGAGTAAGAGGCTTGGACACATTGAAAATAAATGTTTAAAGAGACAAATTTATTACCTTTCACATCTTCTAGGAAAGAACAATATCAAGATACACAATTTAGTCAAATAGAGTTCATAAAAATGGTCTTTTAAGGATACAAACAAAAGTAAGGGGAAATGAAAGGGAAAGACCCTAGTTTCGATGATTCACAACTAAATTCTTGGATCTTTGGTTCAGATTCTTCATACCATGCATGATTTATTAAGGAGATGATTTCACCTTTTTATTGCTTTGTTCTATGCCTACCATACTGATGGGTGATGACACTCTTTTTGAATTTCATAAGAGATATTTTGTTGATGTGGGTGAATGAACATTTGACAATGTCCTTTATGTTTCATATTTATCAACTAATATCCTATATGTTAATCTTATCACTTACACGTGTTCTAGAAAGTGAATTCGTTTCACACTAGATATAGTGGCAATAAATAAAATGCATTATGGGTCTATAGATTTTATTAGTCTAGATTGTATCATTTTTCTCTTTATTCATCACTATCCTTTGATATTCATAGTCACTCATGCAAATAAGGTGAGTTGTTTGTGGCATAAATTGTTTAGCCATTTGAACTACCATTACTTGCAATGACTCAATCAATAAGGCATGTTTTTAGGGTTGTCTTCTATTCAAATTTTTGATAGATTTATATAATCATGCATTCTTTTTAAGTGTGATAAAGGAAAAGCATGTAGAGATACATAGCTATTGTATTTGGTACAGTGTGACATGGAAATACCATTTCCAGAACCATCTTTCAATAGGGCTGCAATTTTTTTTATGTTTACTGGTGACTTTTATTGATACACATGGTTTTAATTTCTCAAACAAAAGTCTATTTGATAATTTTTTGGATTTGAAAGCTTTTGTAGAGATATAATTTGCTAAGTTCATCAAGATTTTACATATAGATAATGGGGGTGAATATATTAATAATTAGCTTAAATAGTTTTGCCCTTTTAAATTTATCAACATGCAAGACAATTCCATATAGTCCTTAATAGAATCATGTCAAAAAATATAAGAACAAATCCTTGAATGAGATGGAAACATATATGATTCACTCCAAATATTTAGCACCTTAATACTACGTAGAGACCATCCATTATGCATGTTATATCTATAATTCAGTGCCTCACAAAGATACGAAGGGAGTAACTCCTTTTCTAGCTTGTACTGGTTAGAAACCCATCGTTAATCATTTTATAGTGTTTGATTATCTTGCATCGAATAAAATTCTAGTACAAAAATGTAAGTCTATCAATCCATGAAGAAAGACTTACATATTTTTTGGGGACCCAAATGATGTTAAAGGTTATAGGATTTTTTATCCCACCAGTCATGAGTTGTTCATTGAGAGGAGTATTTGATTCAAGGAGAGATCTTCTAGTTCTTCTCATACCACTTCTCCGTCCAACATCACATTGGATAATTTTCATGATGATGAGAATTATTCAAAGAATCTTAAGCCTCTTAATCTTGGTGAGGAGTATTCTTCCTCTACTTTAGATGGTGACAGTGATGACAAGGATTCACATTCCTCTCCTAGTTATTATTTAGAGGTTGATGATTCTCCTCTAGACTCTCTAGATACAACACCTTTATGGTCTCATCAAATGTTTGTCAATAGTTGATTAGGTTTGTGATCCATTAGATACTAAATGAATAAGATCAGAATTTAAGTAGGCTCTACATATCTTTATTAGTTCATGTTTTGTTTGATAGTCTTTTTGAGAAGCTCCAAATATTCCCAACTAGGATGCTATAATGTAGGAAGAGTTTGATTGCTTGGAAAGGAATCACATGTGGGATTTAGTCCCTCTTCCTAAGGAAACTTTCTTATGCAAGTGGGTCTATTAAATAAAATTTACAGTATATGGGATGGTTGATAAGAACATAGCTCCCTTACTATAAAAATGATTCTCCCATGTTCCCAAGATTGACTACTATGAAAGTTTTGTACCAATTTTTTAGATGAATTCCATTTGACTTTTACTTTATATTGATGCAATAATTTTTGGGAAGTTCAACAAATAGTTGTGAAGAGTTTATTTCTTCATTGTGAATTTTAGGACTAAATGTACATGGAGCAACCACTGGGGTTTGTTCAGTATCCTTCACTTGTTTGTTGACTTCATAATTCTCTCATGGCCTCAAATAGACTCCCCAAGATTAGTATGCGTCACTTTGTTTGTCACTAGGAGCTAGGATTAATTCTTTTTAAAATCTTCAAGAAATTTCATCACTAATATAAATCACTAGGATCAATATTTCTAGCATGAACAACATCATCATCAATACCATTATCTAAATTAATCATAATGGAATCTTTCACATGCAAAGGAAATGAACCATCTTTTTGCATAGAATTTTTTATATTTGACATGGTGGACTAAGTTGGACTTCCTCCCTAGGGTCAAGAAAAGGTTGGATAAATGGGACCAAGTCAACATTTGGTGTCTTCAAGGAGAAAATTGTTTGGGAAGAAAGCTCATGTACCTTGGTACATAATCTGTGTTGACCTTCTCTCATACAATGATTTCTCGTAGTTAAACTTGAAACTTGTCAAGGTTGCGGATCAATCAACATAGGCTTATTTTATTCTCTTATAGGGTAGGGGCGGATTGGATGAAATATCACTAGATCGAGAGATACAAGATGTTGGGAGATTTCCTTTATATGATGTAGGGGTGGAACCAAAACATATACGAGAGGAATAGAAGTAGGAAAAGTCATTGTCCAAGATGAGGAGGAATATCCATAGGTGAAGGGTCTTTAGGTATACTCAAGACCGATATCATCCCAATTTTCAATTTTTGATAAGATAAGAGAAGAACATCATTTTGAGGTTGTAAAGGTTTTAGTTTGTTTAGGATAATAGTAATCAAGTGTGAAATGGCCATGTCTTGTTGCAGGTTGGTAAAATCTATGATTTATCATGATAAATTTCCCATTATGAGGGAATTTCAAACACATGAATTCTAGAAGGGATAGCTTGCATGGAAGAGAGCCAAGGATTTCCCAACTTCACATTAAATTGATCGGAGGTAGGGATGATTACAAAGGTAATATCTAAGCACTTAGTACCAAGCTCAAAAAGAAAGAGTGATAGAATCTATATTAGGACAAGTGAAAACACCATTCACCTTGATCATAATATCACATTTGTCATATATTTCTTGATAAAATTATTGAGTAAAGATATGTTATTTAATAATAACATTCACCATACATATTGGATCAATGAGCACTCCATGTGATATATTTCCTTTAATATTCATAGTAATGTATAATATGTTGGCATTATGGATGAATTGTTTATGTGTTGCATTAATGTTTTGTTATTGATGTCAACACTAGCTGTTATTATTGGTTACCAACACTAGTTGTTACCAGTAGACAGGTTTTGGTTACCGGTAGAAGATCTAGTGTTACCGGCAGAAGAGACTATCTGTTGGATACTTCCGGCATGTTTGGATCTATGGAGTATGTTTGATTTTATGTGTTAAATGCTTCTAGAGCATGTTTTAGTCAGTTGGTATTGACTTGGTAATCAGATGCTATCACACACTCTTGTAAGCCCATACCAACATTGGTCTAAGGTTTAACCGGCAAAGCTTTTACTGAGGAATCTTGATAGGATGCATAAGTGAAGTTGGTATGGCTTCTAGATGGATTTTAGGATGTTGAAGATGTTCTTTGATCATGCTTCAACTACTTGAAGATATTGCTTTGGCATGGTGGACCCTGAACACATCCGATACCTATCTAGGTTATGGACCCGTATCATGTTAATGTGTACTCTACATGTTACTGGGTTGTTTCAGGATGTTCTATGGATTAGTTATTGTTGTTTTGGTCTTAAGCCAACATGACATATCATTGTAATATGGATTTATGTAATGTTTTTTAGGTGGTCGACCTAATTGGTTTAGGCCTTAGGGTTGGTATAAAATGATCTACGATCTCATTATAGATCATGGGAATAAGTATCATGGTCATGAAATGTAATATGATATGTGAAGGAGATTTGCTTAATCATAGGTGATCGAATTGGGATTAAGGAAGAGATTAAAGGCCTCCAGTATTGAGCTTAACCAAGACTGTAATCAGGCATGGTAGATGCTATCTCTAGCAATTCACTCTATTGGATTGTAGTCCATTTATCTTGAGATGGTTATTACCTCTCTATATTTAGTGAGACTCTTTTGTAATGAGCAGTACACTCTAGGCAGTGTGCCTTCCTGCATATGTAGGCCCCTCATTGTATCAAATACTTTCTGTAGAAGTATCATCTAACTGTGGGTAGGCTTCCCATCATGGTTTTTCCCTTTCCAAGTTTTCCACGTACAAATCATGGTGTTATGTGGTATGGTTGCACTGTGTTGATTATCTGTTTTATTGTTAAGTTGCATTGCTTACCAGTATCTGTTTCTGCTATTCTGGTACTTAATGTTTATATGCTCTAGTTTAAGGTTTTAAAGTGGATTATTTGATATAATCTGTTAACAATTGATTCACCCCCCACTCTCAGTTGTTCACCAATTATCCTAACAATTGGTATCAGAGCTTTGGTCATCTTTTGTAGAAGCTTAACCACTTGAGGTAGATCCTATGGCAGCTAACAATTCTAATCCATTGACAACTATTTTTAGAAGAGAAATCCCTAAGCTTGATGGAACAAATTATGGGATATGGAAAATTCAAATGGAGACATCTTATATGTCTTGGCAAAGATATTTGGGAAATCATTGAGAAAGGATACACACCTTATGATCTGGCATCCAACAATCCTACTCCTGCTGACTTGGACAAGAATATTGAAAATGATTGCAGAGCTAGAGAAGTCCTCTTGTGTGCACTTACTAATCAGCAAATCATGAGATTAACTAACAAATCATCGAAAAAGGTTATGTGGGATAAATTACAAACTCTGAATCAAGGTGATCCTACTCTCAAAATTGCTAAACTTGATGGTTATTGAGTAAGATATGAAAACTTGAAGATGCAAGATAATGAAAGAATTGTTGTGTTTATGGAAAGAGTAAATGAGATTGTTATGGGAATTCAATGTTGTGGACGATCTTTGAGTGAAGATAAAATAGTTTTTAAAGTCTTGAGATCTCTTCCACTGGCTTACAAGATGAAGGCAACTGCAATCAATGAGCTGAGAACAATGGCAAACACTTGAGTTAACAAAGACATTCTGATTGAGAAATTATCTATTTTTGAGCTTGAATAATTTGGATCTTCTGGAGCTACAAATTCTAAACCTTCTTTTCATGCATCAACATCTACCGGCAAGAGTGATTGGAAAGTCTTATATGCAAAGGAATTGGAAGATATGACAAAAGAAGATGAAGAATTTGAGCAACTTGAAGCCTTATTTGCTAGAAGAGTACCTAAAGGACCGACAAGAAGTAAGTATGAAGGAAAAACACCTTTTAAATGTTCTGCATGTAATAAGATTGGTCATTTTGCATCTAGATGTCCTGAAAGGAATGCAAGATTTGAAGAAAGAGTTAAGAAATCATTTAAGCCTAACTAGAACAGATATAGATTCAAGAAAAGTAAACAATGCTACATAGCGGAGGAGGAAGGAGTAAGTGATGACTCTGAGGATGAACCGACAATAGTTTGTACTAGTGGTTCCAACAATGGAAAGGAATGGTTGTTCTATGCTTTAAAGGAAGATGAACCGACACTGGTTTTAGAGAATAAAGAAAAGGACCTAGCAGTGAAAGTTGAAGACAAGGATGAATGGGTAATTGATAGTGGATGCTCACATCATGACTAGAGATAAAAGAATTTTTTTGTCCTTGCAAGAATACAATGGCGATCAAGTCAGATTTGGAGATGACAAAGCATGTATGTTCAAAGGTAGAGATATTATTTTTTTGGATGGCAAGCATAATAGTGATAATGTCTATTATGTAGAAGGTTTAAAGCATAATCTTTTGAGTGTTGGTCAATTGGTGGACAAGGGTTTCCAACTTCAATTTAAAGATAGAAAATGCAAAATCATTAACAAGACTAGTTTGGAGATTGCAACTGGTATTTAGACTGGAGGTAATGTCTTTCACTTGAACACTGGTAATAAGACATGTTTGATTGCTCATATTGATGAGAGTTGGTTATGGCATACGAGGTTGTGTCATCTTAATTTTCATTGTATTGTTAAGATCAGTTCAACTAAGGCAGATAGAGATATACCTAAGATTATGAAGCCTCATAATGTTGTATGTAAGGAATGTCAATTAGGTAAGAAAGTTAGAACTTCTTTTAAGAGAGTACAAGATAAATCTAGTTATGTACTTGATTTGATTCACACTAATTTATGTGGTCCTGCAAGGACTAGAAGATTTCAAGGTGATAGGTATTTCATGTTGATAATTGATGACTATTATAGGATGATGTGGGTGTCTTTTCTTAGGGATAACTTTAAACCCTTTTAGAAATTCAAGATCTTTAAAGAAAAGGTTGAAACAAAAGTTGAATTAAAAATCAAATTCTTAAGAGAAGATCAACGCGGTGAGTTCACCTCTCATGATTATAACAGTTATTGTGAGACAAATGGAATTAGGAGACAATTATCTGCACCTAGGACTCCTCAGTAGGATGGAGTTGTGGAAAGAAAAAACAGAACCATTTTGGGTGCAACAAGATCTATGATGATGGAAGCCAAATTGCCTCACATATATTGGAGAGAAGCAGTGAGTGTAGTAGTCTACACATTCAACAGAGTTCACATCAAAGGTGAAACCGGTAAGACCCCTTATGAATTATGGTTTGGACATACACCTACTATTAAATATTTCAGAATTTTTGGAACTAAATGTTATATCAAAAGGGATGATTCAATTAGTAAGTTTGATCCTAGATTTGATGAAGGGATATTTCTTGGTTATTCAATTCAAAGCAAAGCATATAGATGTTATAACAAAAGATTGCAGAAAATTGTGGAGAGCGCTAATGTGAAAGTGGATGAGCAATACATAAATCAATCTATATCATATGACAAGGAACTGACAGTGGAAATGATCATAACTGAATTGACAATGCCTCAACCAGTATAGGAAACTAAGACAGTTACATTGGCAAAATCAGAAAATTCAACTGTGACTAATGATCAGATTATTGAACCTGAAGTTCAGAAGATACCAAGGTATGCAAGATTAAATCATTTTGAAGATCAAATCATTGGAGATAGGAACAAAGGAGTTATGACAAGAAGACTGGCAAATGAAGAGGTATGTCTTATTTCTCAAATTGAACCACCATCTGTTATTGAAGCTTGTAAAGATAAACATTGGTTAAAGGATATCGAAGATGAATTAGATCAGATAGAGAAGAATGAGACTTGGACTTTAGTTCCCTGGCCTAAAAATAAGACTGCTATTGGAACTAAATGGGTTTTTCAAAATAAACTGAATGAGGATGGTCAAGTTGTAAGAAACAAGGCTAGATTGGTTTGTAAAGGATATTCTCAAATGGAAGGAATTGAAGTTGTTAGACTATTTCTTGCCTATGAAGCTTATAAGAACTATAAGGTTTATCAAATGGATGTTAAATGTGCATTTTTGAATGGTGAACTTGAGGAAGAGGTATACATTGAGCAGCCTGATGGATTTTCACTGGCAGATGATAAAGATATGGTTTGCAGATTGAAGAAAGCTTTATATGGATTGAAACAAGCTCCTAGAGCTTGGTATGCAAGGTTGGATAAATGTCTTTTGAAGCTTGGTTTTACTAAAGGCAGTGTTGATAGTAATTTATATTATAAGATCCTTGATGATGATATTCTGATTATTGAAGTATTTGTTGATGGTATCATTTTTGGAGGTGAAGACAAATTGTGCATGGAATTTTCTAACAATATAAAAAATGAATTTGAAATGTCCATGATTGGTGAGGTGAGATTTTTCTTAGGTTTGCAGATTACTCAAACTGACAAAGGCATTTTTATCTATCAAACTAAGTATCTGAGGGAATTGTTGAAGAAGTTTGGTATGGATAATTTCAAACTGGTAAGTAATCCTATAGTGACAAGTGATAAATTATCTATCAAGGATACTTCTACACTAGTAAATCCGACAAGGTATAAGTCTTTGATTGGTGGTCTATTATATTTAACTCAGACTAGACTAGGTATTATGAATACAGTAAGTATTGTTTCAAGATATCAAAGTAATCCTAAAGAAAATCATGAATGTGCAGTAAATAAAGATATTCTGATATTTGCAAGAAACAACAAAATATGGCTTATGGTATTCTAGAGATGATGACTTCACTTTATGTACATATACAAATTCAGATTGGGCAAGTGATACTGATGATAGGAAGAGCACTTCTAGTGGAGCTTTCTTTCTTGGAAAGAAATTGGTTTCATGGATTAGCAAAAAACATTCATACATTTCCTTGCCTACTATAGAAGTTGAGTATGTTACAATAGTAACTAATTGCACTCAAGTCTTATGGATGAAGAAAATGTTGAAGGATATCAAGGTAAATTGTAGTGAACCAATAGTTATCTATTATGATAACTCTGCAGCTATTAATATGTCTAAGAGTCCAGTATTTCACTCTAAGACTAAACACATATCAATAAAGTA
The DNA here is from genome assembly GCF_030272615.1 of Cryptomeria japonica. Classification (NCBI taxonomy): domain Eukaryota; kingdom Viridiplantae; phylum Streptophyta; class Pinopsida; order Cupressales; family Cupressaceae; genus Cryptomeria; species Cryptomeria japonica. Next base: position 617,150,777 of record NC_081412.1, on the reverse strand, counting down.
TAACTTTCTAAAGGACAAGGTAGAAGAAAAGGAAGACAAATTAGTTTATGTGAACACTAAAGAAGAGATTGCAGATATATTCACTAAATTGTTGTCTAAGTAATCATTTGAGTATTTGAGAGACAGGTTAGAGGTTTCTGCTCCTCCGATAGAGACTTGATTGATGCAGTTTGTCATCAGTTCGACATGCATTATCAGATATACTATTCATTTCAGTATTGATGTGTGGTGCTACTACTCAGAGGGAGTAGTCAGCTTTGAGATTTAGAGGTTTACATTCTTGCTTTCATATTTATGTCAAATTTCTGGTATTGATGACAAACGGGGAGAGATAGTGATGTGAAAAATAAATTCATAACCTTACAGAGATATCATTCACAGGGGGAGAGTTATTGATATTCAGGAGATTATTGGTTGTCTTCCACCGGGGGTGACTTGTTTTGCATTTTTTGGTACTTAGATGTTTTTCACATCTAGTGTTCCCATCAATGCCAAAGGGGGAGATTGTTGGCATTATGGATGAATTGAATATGTGTTGCATTGATTTTTTGTCATTGATATCAACACTAGTTGTTATTGTTGGTTACTGGCACTAGCTGTTACCGGCAAACATGTTTTGGTTACCGGTAGAAGATCGAGTGTTACCGATAGAAGCAACTATCTGTTGGACACTTCCAACATGTTTGGATCTATGGAATATGTTTGATTTTATGTGGTACATGATTTTGGAGCATGTTTTGGTCAGTTGGTATTGACTTGTTAATCAAATGCTATCACACACTCTTGTAAACCCATACCAGCATTGGTTTAAGGTTTAATCGATAAATCTTTCACTGAGGAATCTTGACAGGATGCATAAGTGAAGTTGGTGCGGCTTCTAGATGGATTTCATAATGCTAAAGGTGTTCTTTGGTCATGCTTCAACTGCTTGAAGTCATTTCTTTGGTGTGGTGGACCCAGAATAGGTTTGGTACCTATCTAGGTTATGGACCACTATCATGTTAATGTGTACTCTACATGTTATCAGGATGTTCTATGGATTGGTTATTGTTGTTTTGGTCTTAGTCGATATGGAATATCATTGTAATATGGATTTATTTAATGATCTTATTGTAATATCTTTTAGGTGACTAACCTAAGTAGTCTAGGCCTTAGGGTTTGTATAAAATGATGTAAGATCTCATTATGGATCATGGCGAATAAGTGTCATGGTCTTGAAATGAAATATCATATGCGAAGGAGATTTGGTCGATCATAGGTGATCGAATTGGGATTAAGGAAGAGGTTAAAGGCCTCTGGTATTGAGCTTAATTGAGACTGTAATCAAGCATGGTAGATGCTATCTTTGGCAGTTCACTCTATTAGATTATATTCCATTTATCTTGAGATGGTTATTACCTCTCTAGAGTCAATGAGACTCTTTTGTAATGAGCAGTACGCTCTAGGTAGTGTGCCTTCTTGCATGTGCAGTTCCCTCATTATATCACATACCTTCTATGGAAGTATCATCTGACTGTGGGTAGGCTTCCCACTGTGGTTTTTCCCTTTCTGAGTTTTCCACGTACAAATCATCATGTTATGTGGTATGGTTGCATTGTGTTGATTATCTGTTTTATTGTTAAGTTGCACTTCTTACCGATATCTATTTATGTTATTCCAGTACTTAATGTTTATATGCTCCGATTTAAGGTTGTAAAGTGGATTAATTGATATAATCTGTTAACAACTGATTCACCCCCCCTCCCCTCTCAGTTGTTCACCAGTTATCCTAACATAATAGTCCATAAAATCCCTTAGTAGTTTCCCTACAATCAAAGGTTATGCAAGGTTTAGGTTTAGGTTTTGGTTTTTCAATAAGGTTGACAATATGGTAAGATTCCATGCCTAAATCATTAGAAGTAAAGCTAAGTTTTTTGGACTCAACCACATTAGCAAAATGAGAAGGCAAAGAATCAATTAATATTTGTTGATTTTTATTAGGAGATTCTAAAGACTTATTTCCTTTATCATTCACACCTTCCATGGATATGATATTGGAATCAAAAAGATCTTGAATCTTATTTCTTAATTTCTTTAATATTGTTTTGTATCATGACCCACTTGATAATAATATTGGAAAAATTATTTATGGTCAAGATAAGGTGGTAGAGGCGTAGAGGCTTCTATATGTTTGATGGGAGAAAGTTACAAAAAATTAACATTCATCAATCTAAGCATTATACTATGTAAATATTTATAATGAGGAGTTAATTCTTTTCTAGAGTATTTGGATAAAGGGGCCACACCTAGTTTTGCGGCTATTACTTGTGCGTTGATATGGTTGTAAGAGTTATCATTGATCTTGATGAAGCCTTTGTTTATTTTTTAAACTTATTAAATGATTGTTGAGTGCTCTCATTCTTATCAACTAGATCCATTGAAGAAGAGAATTCAAATTGGCTCACTTGAACCTAGTAGTTATTAAGGACTACACACAATTGTGTGAAAGATGTAAATTTAGAAAATAGAATCTTATCTCTAATATCTATTGTCATTTTATGACACCTGTGGTCCATCAGTGAGAACTAATTAGAGATATTTTCTATGGACTAGCATTGCCTCAATTGATCAAAGATAAAACAATGGAATCATGAAGTTTGAAGTGTTGTCTTGTAAAAAGGAAGTTCCTAAGTCTTCTTCCCTAGAACTCCGAAACCCCAAAGTTCCCAAGTTCCTAAGTCCTCTTCCCTGGAACTTTGGAACACTGAAGTTCCCAAGCTCCTAAGTCTTCTTCCCTGGAACTCTAGAACCTCGAAGTTCCCTAGTTCTTAAGTCCTCTTCCCCATAACTCTAGAACCACGAAGTTACCAAGTTGTTAAGTCCTCTTTCTTGGAACTTCAGAACACTGAAGTTCCCAAGTTCCTAAGTCCTCTTTCCCAAAACTCTGAAATCACAAGTTCCTAAGTCCTCTTCCCCATAACCCCAGAACCCCAAAGTTCCCAAGTTCCTAAGTCTTCTTCCCTAGAATTCTAAAACCCCAAAGTTCCCAAATTTCTAAGTCCTCTTCCTCGTAACCCTGAATTTCCCAAGTTTCTAAGTCTTCTTCCCCGGAACTCTGAAACCCCGAAGTTCCCAACTTCTGACTTTTGACGACATGTAACACTTCTAGATGGCCTAATCAACCCTCAAAGCTCTAAATGCTCCATGAACTATTGCAACTTGTACACCTTATTTTGTGGAGCTATAGGGGTCCATTCAATGATTTTGGCAGGATTTCCTTCAGATGGAGTACAGGGCCATGCTTATTTATGGTTACTTGTTGACCTTCATGTCATGCCTGCATGCTTTGACTTTGGAATGTTAGGCAATCCACCTTATAGAAGTCCCTTTCTTCTTGGGATTGTGTTGTTAGGGTATGGCCAAGTTGCTTGCATGTACACAATGTCAGGTCCATGCACTTCCCTGCATTCCCTGACTAACATTTTCTAGCACACATAAGGGTCAAGGCTTCTCTTCCTTAACCAATGGTCACTCCTCTGCGACCAGCTTTTTATATAAATGTTGTTGAGCCTCATTGTAAAGGGTTCTCTCCTTGTTGGTTTGAGTTATTCTATTGTCTTTCACTTCTCTTCAAGACTTGTATTTATCTTGCATTTATGCAACTATAAGTTTGGCCATTGGCCTTATAATGAATTGAAATCATCATTCTTTCCTTACTTCAAATTATGTATCTTGTGTATGTGTTCTTACCTTCAATGTAAATGTATGTTCATGGATTTCTTTTACATATATATTGTGTTAACCTATTTCTAGGTGTGACCTATGGGAAGCCTTCTCCCCTCTTAACATTCAACAACTTCCAACCTCCATACATGCATTGACGTCATTCCTACAACTAAAGTTTGTGCATCTCTTGGGTATTTCGGTTGATTCTTAATGCCATTTCGGGTGGAGAGAGAAACATATATTATCTTGGCGCATCACCTCCTTTCATTTTAAGCATTTCTCTCTTCCCTTTTCCTCTACAAGCTGTTAGGATAGGTTTACAAGTAAGATTTGGAGTGTTGAGTTCATTAAACACCTGCACTTCGATTGAGAAGGAAGTTGGCCTTCTCCGGAGATTCAACCCCCTTACGCAAGGTCCCACACTTCTGCGTTATTTCCATGTTTGACAAGGTTTTTAAGCTAATAGGATAGCAATGGTGCAAGATTTTGTGACAACGGATTTTGGTATGCCCGGTGGGATAGATTTTCAACTTACATGCTAAGGATTCAGTGTTGTTCTTAGTGTCTTAGCCTTTAGAGGCAGTCATCTTTCAAGCACTTGGTGACTTTGCTCACAAGTCCATTCTCTTTCTTATGACCTATTATTGATTTCATGCCCAGAATTCATATAAAGACGTCTTCTAGAGGTAGTTTCTAGTTTTTAGAACTCTCAACTTCAAGTTCTAGAAGGCAGAGAGGTAGACATTCATTATCACTAGTGAGGGGTGTCAAGGTTGTAAACACTCCATCATCTAGATCCCATTCTACCCCTCTATTTACAAGACCATTATAGTCTAGGGCTCTCACCACTCATATCAATAGACCATTGTTTCACATGGCCAGAAATCAGGTTTTTATTACCTTCAATGGGAGAAACCTCTCTACTAGATGAATATGACATAGCCATAAGGGTTGGAAATTGTTTAATACATGCTGGGAAGATAGCTACAAGGTCGTTAGTGCCTCTATTCCCAGAAGCACCTACTTGATAGCCCAACTTGGCCCCCATCCCATCAAGACCCTATTTCAAAACTTTGGTAATGATTTGGTGACACTAAAGAGGCAACAAGATCAACATAGCAGTCCTTACCAAGCACAAGGTCAAAACTATCAGCATAACAGACCACCCTTTCAAGGGTAAAACCAATAGAGAAATGTCAAACCATTGAATAGTGTGAACCCCACAGCTACAAGTAACTCAAAAGCAATAGTTCCAATGCAAAACAATCTCTCCCAAGAGAAATATTGGTGTCAACCATGCAATCAGCAACACAACCAAGGTGCATGCCAAAATGAAGTTTTCCCAATCTCTAGTGGTGTAGAATGAGCCAACCACCTCTGGCCAACAATACAACCCAAATCAACCTAATGTTGGTAATCAGGCTCACTTACAAGGAGATTCTACCTTTATCAATTGGAAAGAGGCCAAATTCTTTGGTATCAACCAAAAAAATGGTGAGACTATGCTATAATATACAAGGTCAAAGAGGAGAGCAGTGAAAGATGCCTCACCTTCAACATTAGTGCAAGCTCCACCACCTAATATAGTTGTCTAGGATAAAAGACAAAAATCCATGCAAGGGAGAAAGAGGCAGGAGGAGGCCCAAGTTGTCCAAAGAGAAAAGGGGGACCTTGTAGCTTCAAAGGGGCTTGTAAAATCAACCTGTGTTCCTTTCAATAGAGTAGATTAGATGAAGAGGGCCAACCTCAATGTCACTATGTGCGAGGCCCTTTCCATCCCATCTCAAAGAGATTTTCTCAAGGAAGCATTGAAGGACATCAACCAGTCGGGTGATGACGCAGCAATTAGCAGGAATACAGTCTCTACCAGTTTGGTACAACCCAAGGAGGAAGAAGATTCAAGAAAGATCAGTAAGCCTACCCCTTTCTATCTCTCCTTTATCATAGGAGATAAATTAGTTCACAATTGCATGATAGATTCAAGAGCTAGTAGCTCAATCGTGCCTAAGAAGGTAGTTGATCTTCTTGGCATAGAATATGAACCTATGACTAAAGGGGTGTGATGGTTAGTAAAAATGACCTCACAAAATTTCCATGACTTAGATAAAAAATGGTTCATTTGGATTTTATCTTGTTCTTTGTCTTGCGCTTCAGGCTTAGGGTTTAGGGTTCTATGCATTTTTTTCTAAGTCTTAATCAGAGCCCCTAAACTTGTTATAAACTCGCATTAATTTTTTTCACTTAAGTCTGAGGACCCTATTTTATGTCCTAGGTGTTTATTTGTTAGGCAGATCCTAATTTTCTTAAGTGTGTGCTTTGATTTTCCTAGGTGGTCCCCTTTTTAAGTTTTGGCTGAGATATTTGTAATAACAATCAAGCTACTAATGTTTCTCATTATTTGAACATGTATAAATGGATGGAGATCTTTTAATCGTGATCAAAAAAATGCTTGGTCATTAAATAGCTAGAGAAGGCGCACATCATGTCTAGTAGTATAAAGTTCAGATAGATCTAACAGTTCTCGCTACCCCATGTTAGAATGTGCTCAGAATTTAATGATCGCGGTATTGTGAGATGATGCCATGTGTCTAGGGAGGGCTGAGATAAGCCAAATGGTGGGAGTCGCTCATAGCAATGAAGAGGATGATGAGTTGGAGATCTCATGTCATGCTTTTGATATCTTTGTTTACCAAGTAAGATGGTCAATGTCAGATTGAATAGTATGAATCATGCACTGTACCATTGTGGAAAGAATCAATGACCTAGTTTCAAACTTGGTTCAACTATGAATTTGAGTTGTTTTCCACTTGTGTGAGCAGTAATGGCGAGCAATACAGTGACACCTGATTCCAAAATAGCAATAAAAGACATTTCAGAATCATTTTTTATTCACAAAGAAGTTCAAAAGTAACCAAAAGGTGATTCCAAAGTTGGAGAAGATTTGAATGAACTAACATAGTGCAGAATTAAGGTTTACTCAATGCATTCAAAGTCATAAGTCATTTATCTCACCTTTTGTGTTTTCAAAGCCAAATAGTGTAAATTGTGTGAAATTCTAGTGAAAGGATTGGAGATTACTGAAGGGTTTTATAGATTTAGCATAAGGAGTTTAGGAATTTTCATTCTTCCATGTTGGAGTTATCAATTCTTGTGTTAAACCGTAGTTTCTCTCCTTCGTCTGTCAATAATTATTGAGGTCTTAGTTTAATAGAATGACTCCTTCATGAAACCACTCGGAACAAACAAAATATTTAAAGAGAAATTGTATGATGACTTTTTGGACCAATTGAAACCATCAATAAATGATAAGTATTAGGGAACAAAACTTATTCAAGGGAAAACCCTAGGAGAAGGGTTAGTTGATCAAGCATATACAATTTTAGATGCTAGGGTACCCATGTCTGGGATAGATATGTTTATGTAAAGATATGGACAGAGGAATTTGCAGTCTTCATTCTTAAGTGCATGGCAGTATGACTTAGGCAGGTTGGTGGTGCCTAATGTATTCATAGATGTTGACCTTCTCAGGGTATTTGCGGACAAGTATGACCCTGTTTCAAGAGTAATAAGGGGAAATGATGGAGAATTATTCTTGACAGTCTGAAGGGAGGAATTTCAAAAAGTTTTTGATTTATATGAACCCTCTGGTACCCTGTTTTAAGTGGATTTGGATGAAATAAAGGCTAAGTATCATAAAACAAAAGGTTTTGTCAAGTCTAACCTTCCCCCAGCCCACTTGGTGAAAGTGGGAGAAGCAACATATCACATTGGCCCAAGTTCAATGGAGCCTTTTCCAATTGGTACTTTTGCCAAGTATTTGCAAGCTACTTTCTTTTCTCTTTGCTAGGTTTTAGGTTTTAACCATATCACAATCATGTCACCAGTTTCATGTATATGGCTATTCAAATTAAGCATCCTGATTTTGCAGTTGTTTTTTATTTTGCACTGTATCTTGAAGATAAGATTCATGAGGGACTATTAGATATTAGGAATAATTTATTAAGCACTAGCTTCTATTGGTACTCATTGTTGATGCATATGTTCTTATATAAGAACGTAGATTATTTTGAAGGTACCATGAATCTCAAAAGGACATTTGATAATGTTGAGATATTGGTCTAACTATGGAGAATAGATATGTCATGGGATAGGCAGGAGGCTAGTTTTGTGAGATTTGATAATGGTTTTGCTTCCAGATTAAGACAATGATTGACAGTAAATCCACAAGGTATTCCTACACAACTACATGATTTTATGAGACCAAAGGAGTATTAGCACATTGGCATAATTGATAATGTGAATGAATATTGGCATAACTATTGATGATATTGATGAACCGGTATAAGGACTGTAGTTGAGATATTGTTTGATGACTTGATAATTAGTTTGTGTTTTCATTGATGGCAACTATAAATTTATTGTTCTATCACATTATCTAAGTCATTTATGATTGACTGGAAAGCTATGGAATGGATTTGACAGTCAATTGGCAAATAGGACTTTAACTGGTAAATGTGAAACTGTGTTATGCTTAAGTAATTGGATCTAGAGATTGATGAGGAATTTGGTGCTGCGGTTTGGAATATGCATTTGTAACATTATAATTAGGTTATGACTGGAACCGCATCATGTTTTGGTTATTGGAAGTCATGTTTATGATTGACAGATGTATTTTCTATAGGGTTTTATTAGGGTTTAAGAACCGGTATTCAAATCTTATAATCAATAATGATTGTATTACATTATGTTTGTAAGATGGTGATGACATGACTAAATCCATGTGAAGTGTTAAAATATTGTTTTGGCATGATTAAAGATGGAATCTCTTGGGAAACAACAAAGAACATAGAAGAATGTTTTAAGACATTGATTATTTATCAGATCAAAGTGTGGTGATGATTTATGATCATTCAATGGTTGTAATTGATTTATAATTTGTTGCAATGATCCATATGATGATTTCTATTGATTTGTAATGATCTATGATGATCTTTGATATAAATCTTAGTATGTATTTAGGGTAGGTCTGTGATGATTTACTATGACGATGATCAAAAGAAGTGTGTGGCCAAACCAATGTGTGTTTCTGCAAGGGAGAATTAGAAAAGGATATGTACAAGCAAGAAGAGAGTGCTATTTTTAGATCATACATCTGTTGTTCCCTAACAGTTGCAGCAGACTCAAAATCCATTAACCAGATAGGTCCTGGCAAGCCTGATTGTATAAATCCCTTCATCGGGTGACTCATTAGCTTGGATTCTAAATCCTTTCACAAGTTTACTCCTAATAGAGTAAAGCTCCTAACAAGGCTGAGGTAAATCCCTTAACCGAGGGACTCCTAATAGGATCTTCTCCTAACCGGGCATAATTGTAAGCTCCTAACAGGGTGCATTCTGAAAGAGTGCAAAATCTTATGGGTACTAATTCCCACTATGGTTTTTCCCATTTAGGTTTCCACATGAAAATAACGGTGTTCATGTATTGATTGATTTATTATGTGTTGAAGTTGATATCTTTCTATTACATGCAATTTGATGAACACTTAGAAGAATAGTTTGATAAATCTAATTAATAGTATGATTTCAGATTTTACTGATACTGTTTATGAGTTGTTTTGAAATAAGTTTTTGTTGATTGATTAAGTTTTAAAGTTTATTGTAATTACTAATTCACCCCCCCCTCTCAATAATTATCAGATCCTCATAAATAACAATTGGTATCAGAGCATTGGTCCTCTGTGTGCATAAACTTAATCACTTGAGCATTGGTCTTAGAGGTAAATTTGATGAAATGAGAATGGTTGAAGGAGAGACCATAGCCCAGTATGGATAGAGAATGAGGGAAGTTGTTCGTGGTATTAAAAGTGTTGGATGAAAAATTGAAGATGACATTGTTGTAAGTAAGATATTAAGAACTCTTTTACCAACCTATGCAATAAGAGTTTCTGCTATTGAAGAGTTAAGTTCAGTAAGTAGTGATATGGTCACTATTTATTCTCCTATTGGTAAACTTATTGCATTTGAATTAAATAGTTTTGATAAAAATATTTGTAAGCCATCTATAACTGGTACACCTATGAGAAAAGGGAAAGATGTATGTCATAGTTATGATTGCAAATCGAGTCATGGTGGTAGCAGAGGAGATGATGATGATGATAATGATGATGAAGACCATCTAATGGAATTTGAAGCATTATTGGCTAAAAGACTTCCTAGAGGCACTGGTAAATATAAAGATAAACTACCTCTTAAGTGTTTCTCTTACAATAAGATTGGACATATAGTTGCAAATTGCCCTAACAGTGATAGAAAGGAGAATTTTATGAAATAGAAAGGAAAAGGGAAGAAATAATGCTATGTTGTAGTTGATGAAGGTGTGATTGATGAGGAATCTAAAGATAATGACAATGAGGAGATTGTCTTCATTGTTGTGAAGGAATATTTGACTGATGAAATGACCTTGGTATCTCATATTGACTCTAGTGATGAGTGGATAATAGACAGTGGTTGTTCACATCACATGACTGGTGATAAGAACAAATTCATATCCCTTGAAGAGTTTGATGGTGGTGTGGTAAGATTTGGTAATAACTCACCCTACATGCTAAAAGGTAAAGGGTCTATTTCACTGAATGGTAAGAGTAATGCAGATGATGTTTATTGGGATGAAGGTTTAAAACATAACTTACTAAGTGTTGAATAATTAAATGATAAAGGATATCACCTTGAGTATAAAAAAGGAGTGTGCGAGATCATTGGATGTAATGGTGATTTGATAGATACTGGTAAACAGACTAGAGGTAATCTTTTTCATCTGAATGCTAATGTGAATAGTTGTTTGGTGGCTAAAATTGAAGATAGCTAGTTGTGGCACAAAAGGTTTTGTCATGTCAACTTTGATAATTTGATAAAGGTCAACAAATCAAGTATGGTGAGAGGTATGCCCCAACTTGTTAAACTGGATAATGTATTATACAAAGATTATTAGATGGGTAAGATGAATTCGACATCTTGTAAGAGTAAATCTTTTTCTTCTTAGCATATTCTTGATTTAGTGCATATTGATCTATGTGGTCCTATGAGGACTAGAAGTTTTTATGGTGATAAGTATTTTCTGATTTTCACTGATGATTTTTCAAGGATGATGTGGGTAAATTTCTTGAAGAAGAAATCAGAAGCATTCAAGAAATTTGAGATTGTTGAAGCTCTACTTGAAAAGGAAACCGACAAGAATATGAAGTGCTTAAGATCTAACCGAGTTGGAGAATTTACTTCTGATGAGTTTACTAGGTATTCTGAAGAACATAGAATAAAGAGACAGATGTCAGCAACTAGGACTCCATAGCAAAATGTAATCGTAGAGAGGAGAAACATAATAATAGTGGAAGTTGCTAGAACAATGTTGATACAAGGTGATGTTACACAAATATTTTGGAGAGAAGTAGTTAGGACTATTCTTTATACTTTGAATTGGGTTCTTGTGAAGAAAGGTAATGATAAAACACCTTATAAATTTTGGCATGGTAGGACTCCTAATATCAACTACTTTAATTTTTTTTGTAGTAGATGTTTTATTAAGAGAGATGATTTTACTAGAAAGTTTGATGCGAAGAGTGATGAAGGGATATTTCTTGGATATTCTACCAAGGGTAAAGAATTCAAATGTTATAATAAAAGGACAAAAAATAGTTGAGAGTGTAAATGTCAAAATTGATGAATTTTCTAACAAACGAGATGAGTCCACCAGATGTGAGCCTACTCATGATGAAGAAAAACTTGTGTATATTAAAATGGAAGTATAAAAGGAAGATGAGCATAACAGTGTAGAAATAGGAGCTCAACTGGTAAGCGATGAAGAAGATGATGAATATGAAGCTGAAAGCATTGCACCAAAACTAGTAATCCCAAAATATTTAAGGCAGAATCATTCAAAAGACCAGATTATAGGTGACAAGAATGTTGGTGTGCAGACAAGAAGAAAAATTAGAGAGAATTCCTATCTGATTTCAACTATTGAGTCGAAGACTATTAGAGAAGCTTTGAAAGATGAACACTAGTTGAATGTGATGAATGAAGAACTTGACCAGATTGAGAAGAACAATGCATGGTCTCTTGTTCCAAGACCGGAAGACAAAAATGTTATTGGGATAAAATGGGTATTCAGAAACAAACTTAATTAAGATGGTAAAGTTGTAAGAAACAAATAAAGGTTGGTTTGTAAATGGTATGCACAAGAAGAAGGTGAAGACTATGGTAAAACCTTTGCACCAGTGGCAAGACTTGAAGGTGTTAGAATGTTGCTTTTCTTTGATACTTTTAAAGGTTTTATGGTATATCAGATGGATGTTAAATCAAATTTTTTGAATGATATCTTGGAAGAAGAAGTATATATAGAACAACCAGATGGTTTTGCATTGAGTGAAGATGAAAATATGGTTTGCAAAATACACAAGGCACTATATGGATTGAAACAAGCTCCCAGAGCATGGTTTGAAAGATTGCATGTGCATCTGATCAAGATAGGATTCCAGAGAACCAGTAAAGACAATAACATATATTTGAAGACTGATGGAGATAAAATGTTAATTGTTAAAGTTTTTGTTGATGATATAATATTTGGTGGAAATGATGACATGTGTATGTCTTTTGCATGTGAAATGAAGAAATAATTTGAGATGTCTCTTATCAGTGAGATAAAATTCTTTATTGGTGTGTGGGGGAAAAAGTGACGCTAAGCAAACATGCCCTAATCTCACGTTCAATCACACACTTGTGGAATAAGAAAGAGCCTAGATGTATCACACAATTGGCTACTTCTTTTTGTGGAAGAGAGAGCCACGGGCTACCTATTAGGATTTCTATTCCTTTGTTGCAAATGATAGATAAAATGATGCAAGTTCAACTATTAACCCTAAAGTGTAAGTATGAACTAGTAACAAGATTGCAAGATTGAGATTAAGTGATGAAAAGCTGTAAGCACAAGGATAAAAGGAGAATGCAGATGTGTACCTGGGGTTAAAATATGAGTGGAAATGTTCGGGACGGGGGCGCGGGCGCCACTGTCCTGATTTTGCACCTGAAACTGTTGTTTTACAACTTGGAAAACTATCGGAAATGCCGTCTGTCAGAAGGACCAGGGCACCCAGCGCCCCTGTCCTGGCAGGACCAGGGTGCCCCACGCCCCTGTCCTGGTCTTTTTCTCTGCAATTTGGTGTGAAGTTCAGTCTCCGTCTGCTTCCGTCAGATCTGCAACTTGCGGCGTCGTCCGAATCCCGAAACCTGCACTTATATCTAAAAAGGTATGGTGGGCGGCTATATAGGGTTTTGCCTTAGTCAAACCCCCGCTTTGGTGATTTCCACCTCCACGAATAGCCAAGTTGTATTGTAAAAGTAGTGTGTGTGCAGACCTTGTGTGTGTGCAAGATCCTAAAATGAAAGTAAGCAAGCTAGAGTAACCTAGAAAGTAAACCCTAATTACTTGTAAATGATAATGTAAATGCTCCAAATCAAGATGTAAAGAGATCTAAAGCATAAATACAAGTGATATAATGAGGCTTATGCAAAGACATGAAAACAACATGAAATCATACCCAACCCCAAGGGAGGGGTACAAGCCAATCTTCAGTCGGTAATCCCCTATTGCTCTTCAATGTCTTCAAAGCCCTAAATGGATGAATGAAATTGATGAATGCTTGGTGGATGGATGTTGAATGTTGTTGAAGTCTTCAAAGATTTGCTCTTTCGCTGCGTAGAAGGCCCTTGAAACAAAAAATTCACCTCCTTTCAAATGAAGAAAGAGAGCTCTTATATATGAAACCCTAGGTCTTAATTTCAACTTTTGGCCAACCTAGAGATTGAATATCCTGCCAATTTCTTGGGGTTAAGCTTTATTTTATGATTGGATTGTGCTCCTAAAATTTCGGGAAAAATGTCCGGGACCATGTGCACTCCGGGCGCCATGGTCCTCTCTGGGCGCCATGGTCCTGACAACTTTTCACCAAATTTTCAGGGTCGTCGGATATGATGATTTTAGAGAGAATCCCAAAGTTACAGGTGATTTCGAGATGTTTTGACCCCCGAAATCAAGCCCCCAAGTTCAAAATAGGACCTAATTAGGGTTTTTGATTAAATGATGTATTGGAAGAATAAAATGAAAGGGGCACACTTTAATGAAAAGGGCCCAACTTTATGATATGGGAGATGATAAAATAGAACCTTAGACCTAATTAATTTAATTAATTAAGTGCTAAAGGGGAAATGCAATGCAAAATGCAAAATGCGCCAAGGCGGGTGCTAAACTAGGTGTGAAATTGTACCACCCTAGCAAGTGCGTACAATTTACGATGCTACATTTAGCCCCCACTCTAGCAGTCATATGAACACTACGTGCATATGCAAGCTAAAGTACAGAAAAGTAAACATTATTTGAAAAAGGATATATCCATAATTTTGTCGAACGAAGCCCCCAGCGGTATCTACAGTACACAGTTAGGAACCGCACCCTACAAAACACATGTTAGATCACAAAATCACCTAATGCTTACTAAGGAAGGTGATGAAAATTCGAGGGTATCTATATGCCCCCCCCTGTTTCGGCTTGCTAATTTTAGTGAGTTGAAACAGGGTATCATGTTTACCACTTTGAATTGTTAAAGAATATTGATGACAAATGCTCACAAGAAGATCTGATATGAGATCAAAAACTAATGGAGAGTCATTTGGTAAGAAAGAGGACTAAATCTCAATTCCAACACAACAAAGAGTGTGAGGATTTGAGAGTTCTCTAATGCAAGATGAAGGATATAAATGGAAACAAAATACAAAGAGAAGAAAAGAAAGGAAAAAAGCATGAATACACACATTGGTGATCCATGAGAAGAATAGTGAGAGAGAAAACATGGACTTCTTGCCCCTAGATCTTGTCTAGATGATCCATGGGAAAAAAGGACATGGAAAACTAACCCCTAGAGCCTGTCTAGGTGATCCATGTAAGGGAGGAGAGTGAGAAAGTCTAGCCTTATGCCGCTAGTTCCACTCCACCTCATGCATGTGTGTGTAAGTGAGGTTAGAAGCATCTCATAGGAGTCTATGCCCGAGTATGCTACAACCTGTATATGTATAGTACAAAAGCGTGACATCTCGCTCTAAGAGTCTGTGCTCTGGTTCCGAGAATGACCCATTGCTCAAAAAGTGTAATGTTTATGTCATAAGCAAAGTAGAACAAGGATACCTACCTTCATCACAAAAGAAGATACCCCAAATATGCAACAATGTCATAGATCCAAGCAAGAGAGTTTTGCACTCTTTAAGCAAGGATAAGATAGTTGAAAAAGGGATATCTTGTATTATGTGTAAAGGAGATCCTTAGAGGAGAAGAGATCTTTGTACAAAAGACCCCTATCCTCGAGAGGAATTGTCTTAGACAAATATAACATCTTCTAGAATAAGACAAAGAAGAGAATAAGAATGCAATACTTCCTTCTTTTGCGAGGTGAAAGTGATTCTTAATGAAGGATGACGCTCTTTTTAACCCAATTGGGAGAGTGAATTCATTATGGATGTATTTTACCAAGTGCAAAAGAGGTTGTAGTCAAGGACTTACACCTCTTGTAAGAGAGAATCCTTGAACAAACAACAACAAATGCATACAAGGAATAACATCAAGTAATAAAGTTCACACCATCCGCGAAATAGGAAAAAGTGGATCCTTAGATAAAAATAAGAAAAGATCATTGCCTGAGAAGGACTTACACAATCTTCTAGGGAGAGATTTAGACATAAGCAGAATGTACTACATACTCACATGAGTTCATGCAAGAAAGACATTAGTGTATGTAAAATTCTCCTCACAAGAAGTGGGCAGGATAAGAAAGGGAATACACATCTTCTCTAGTATATAGGAAAAGAGGATTCTAAAGCAAAGATGGTCAATATTTCCACACTATTGCCCCAAAGGGAAATTTTAACCATAAAAAGAAGAGATGTATGAAGTCACTCTTGTCCCCATAGGAACAAGAGATAACATAGAAAAATTAGGGTATTATGTTGCTTCGAAAAATATGATTGCACTTGAAATTGTACCATCATGAATGACAATGAGCCCCCACTAAATGAGCTACCAATGTCACATAATGATGAGCAACATAATAGCCATTAATGTTATTTAAAGACATGATAGACTAAATGAGGTATTTGAATATGACATGCTGAATGCTCAACTATAAGTGAGATCAAAAACATGTATAAAGTGATAAAAATTGAAGAAGGAAAGTTACGAGAAATCTTAGAAGAAAGATGAGTGTAATTTATTAGAGCCTTATCCCTGGAGGAAAGGACTTTATGATGAATAGGAGATAAAGATTCATAAGTGGATTTAGAAATTTGAGGGGAGTCATAAAGAGATTTTCTCATTGCCAAGATTTCCTTATGAGGGGAATGAGAGTTGATAGAAGTAGAAGATGATTTAGTTGAAGTGAGATCATCATCACTACTAAATATAGAATTCACATTGAGAGATGGTCTTTTAGATGCTTTGGTGAGCTTAGAAAGGTTATATCCAAGTCCAAATGAATATTCATGCATGTTATGTTCTAAAGGAACTTTAATTCCTTGTTCATTTGCACCACAACCATTTCCACTATAGCCACTCTTAGCCAAAATGTGAAAACCACGACCATAACGATTAGCCATTTTAGAAAGAAAAGGTGGTTTTTCATAAGACAAAGAATCAAATTTTTCAGAATTAAAGGTGTGAGGGGAAGAAGTTTGAGAAGCGGCCACAAAATTATTGCTCATAGGTTCAGGTAATACTGATTGATCTCTAGTTTCTTCCTTCTTTTTAACTTTAAGCTCTCTAGGAGGAACCCTATACTCACCTACAAAGGTGGGATTAAAATCAAGAGATCCCCAATTGTCTTCTGCGAAAACCTTCTCAGGATCAAAAGCCTTTTCATGTGTAGATTCAAGTTGAGAAGAATCTTCTTCAGGAACTTCAGACTCATCCAAAGAATTTTGATTATCAGAGGGTGATGATTCATCCATAGGTATCTTGTTTAACGAGTCATCACTAGAAGAGGAAGGCTTAGAAGAACTCCCTTTGGAAGTAGATGTTTGCAAACAAGCTTGAAAATTAGTATCACCTATCAAGGTATATGTCTTATTATTATAAATAAATTTAACTTGTCTATGCAATGTAGAGGGGACAGCTTGCATACTGTGAATCCAAGGTCTCCCTAATAACAAGTTGTATGTTAGATCTCCCGACATAACATGGATAGGAGTAGGCAAAGTAACAGGTCCCACTATGATGGGTAAGGTGATAATACCTAATGAAGACTTAGCCACATTATCAAAGCCTCGAATGGGATGAGAGTCAGGCTCAATAAGGGATGTATCCACATTCATTTTATGCAATAGATTAATGCTACAGACATTAAGGCCAGAACCATTATCTACCAGTGTTCATCTTATAGCAGTGTCATTTATGATAACCACAATCATCAAGGGATCAAATTGATGTTGAATTTCACTAGTAGGCAACTCATCTTGAGTAAACACAATTTGAGCTTTAGGATTCATCACAGAGTTAACCAAAGACACTATATTACTAGATGTATTAGGTGGAGGAACATTCAAATCTTTCAAGGCATCTTGTAACATTCCATGATGAGTGGAAGAAGTTTGGATCAAATCCCAAAGGGATATCTTAGCAGGGGTAGCTTTAAGTTGTTCTATGAGATCATATTCCTTACCAAGAACTTGTGAAATATGTGGAGCTTGCAGAAGAATTGGTTGAGGATTAGGAAGAGAAACTGGAGTAACAGGAGGAGGATTAGGCTGCCTATTATTTCTAGTATTATAGGTATGAGCAACCGCATTATAACTCTCTCTAGTCAGTTGCTTAGCATACTCATAATGGCTCTTAGTAGAATAACCTCCTTGCACAGTAATAATAGGTTTCTTAGGAGTGCAAAAAGAATCATTAGCATAACCAACTTGGACCACTAAGATAGGCTTATTTAAAGGTTGAGAATTTTGAGAAGGACAGGCACCTTGGATAGTGAACAGAGGTTTGTTAGGTGTTTCATTCACACGTATCAAATTAATTGAGGATGGTTTAGAGGAATGAACAAAAGTGTTGGAAGAATTATTGATGGTCTTCTCTTGCACTAAAATCTTATCACGGATTAAATCAATTTTAGGAGAGAGACAAGGGGTAGGCATTGATGTTCCAGTAGGAAGAGTAATACTAGGAAAGTCATATCATCCTCTATCATCAAAGGATCTACATGGGGAATAAACTCTCTAGGAGAAGGATCAACATTACTCTCTAAAGTCTCACTTTTGAGATGGAGATCTTTGAAAGAGATGTTAACCATCTTGTTTTGAACTAGGGTTTCCTTATGAGTAGAACCAAGTTGAGGAGAGGGAGATGCTTTATTTTTAGAGGGAGAATAATTGAGATTCAAGGAAGGTGAGAAACTATCAAGGGATTTTTCAATCTTGATTTCATCCCCTTTGGCTAGGGTTCTCTCATGGGGAAGAGAATAATATACACCTTCTTCTAATGGTTCATCCCAAATAGTGAGGTTGTTGAAAGGAATGTTTGAAGTTTTGTCAATTTCGGGAGAGGAGATAACATTGTTTGTTAATTCCTCATTCTTAGGAGGGAGAGCATCAATGGATGTGTTAAACTCATCCTCTTTCCTCAAAATATGTTCAATATGATCTTTAGGGGAGAGAGAATTAAGGAAATTGCTTATTATTTCATCTTCTTTCTCTAAGGGATGTTTATGGGTAAGACAAACTTTAGGAGAAGGGTAAGCATTTATCATTAATTCATCATCTCTAGTGGGAATTTTGTTGGAAAAGGAAATGCCATCACTAGGAAATGTAAGGATAATGTCATCTTCTTGCACAAAAGGATCCTCATGAAGGGAGTATTTTTTAGGAGGAACATGAACATATTTCTCCAAAGATTCATGCTTAGGAAGGAGATCTTTGAAAGAAGTGTTCATAACCTCTTGTTGCACTAACATGCCCCCATTGGAAGGACCAACTTTAGGAGAAAATAAGTCAATGTCCATCAATGCCTTTTCACTTAGAGAGGAATCATGTAGGGAAGGTGAAGTAACATTAAGAAAGGTGTTTATAATATCATTCTCTTCCTCTAGGACAGCTAAATAGGAAGGGCACATTTTAGGAGAATTGTCAAGATCACTCTTAAAGTCTTCATCCTTAGAGCATGGGAGAGTCTCAAAGGGATTGGAAGCAACTCTTTTAGGCACTTAAATGTTGTTATAGATGGGGGGAGGTTCTTTAGGAGAAGGAAAAATTGAAACAAGGGAAGCTAACCCATTATCACATCTATGAAATGAATGCATCATGACAACAATTTTCCTTTTTCAAATGATAACACATGCAAAATAGAAGGAAATGTTTAATTTTAACCAATGCAAGCACTTAGGATGTAGATTTAGAAAATGAAATTTATGATTCAAATGAGTTCCTAAATCAGATTTGAAATTATTGATCCCAATTAAGCTATCCACAAGTTCAACTTTGAATTGAAAAATTAGGGTTTTAGCAAAAATTTCCTCTAAATTTTTGAATCTTGCAAGAAATTAAAACTTGTAAATACAAATTTGAATTTGAAATAGCATAAACACTCAAATTTGAAAACATAAATCAGAACTAGAGAAGATTGGAATTTCACGTCGGGTTCACCAAAATGTGTGGGGGAAAAAGTGACACTAAGCAAACATGCCCTAATCTCACTTTCAATCACACACTTGTGGAATACGAAAGAGCCTAGAGGTATCACACAATTGGCTACTTCTTTTTGTGGAAGAGAGAGCCACGAGATACCTATTAGGATTTCTATTCCTTTGTTGCAAATGATAGATAAAATGATGCAAGTTCAACTATTAACCCTAAAGTGTAAGTATGAACTAGTAACAAGATTGCAAGATTGAGATTAAGTGATGAAAAGCTGTAAACACAAGGATAAAAGGAGAATGCAGATGTGTACCTAGGGTTAAAATCTAAGTGGAAATGTTCAGGATAGGGGTGCGGGTGCCACTATCCTAATTCTGCACCTGAAACTATTGTTTTGCAACCTGGAAAACTATCGGAAATGTCGTCTGTCAGAAGGACCAGGGCGCCCAGCGCCCCTGTCCCAGGGACCAAGGCGCCCAACGCCCCTACCTTGGTAGGACTAGGGCACCCCACGCCCCTGTCCTGGTCTTTTTCTCTACAATTTGGTGTGAAGTTCAGTCTCCGTCTGCTTCCATCGGATCTGCAACTTGCAGCGTCGTCCGAATCCCGAAACCTGCACTTATATCTGAAAAGGTATGGTGGTTGGCTATATAGGGTTTTTCCTTAGTCAAACCCCCGCTTTTGTGATTTCCACCTCCACGAATAGCCAAGTTGTATTGTAAAAGTAGTGTGTGTGCAGAGCTTGTGTGTGTGCAAGATCCTAAAATGAAAGTAAGCAAGCTAGAGCAACCTAGAAAGTAAACCCTAATTGCTTGTAAATGATAATGTAAATGCTCCAAATCAAGATGTAAAGAGATCTAAAGCATGAATACAAGTGACATAATGAGGCTTATGCAAAGACATGAAAACAACATGAAATCATACCCAACCCCAAGGGAGGGGTACAAGCCAATCTTCAGTTGGTAATCCCCTATTGCTCTTCAATGTCTTCAAAGCCCTAAATGGATGAATGAAATTGATGAATGCTTGGTGGATGGATGTTGAATGTTGTTAAAGTCTTCAAAGATCTACTCTTTCACTGCGTAGAAGGCCCTTGAAACAAAAAATTCACCTCCTTTCAAATGAAGAAAGAGAGCTCTTATATATGAAACCCTAGGTCTTAATTTCAACTTTTGGCCAACCTAGAGATTGAATATCCTGCCAATTTCTTGTTAAGCTTTATTTTATGATTGGATTGTGCTAGTAAAATTTCGGGAAAAATGTCCGGGACCATGTGCACTCCAGGCGCCATGGTCCTCTCCGGGCGCCATGGTCCTGACAACTTTTCACCAAATTTTTAGGGTCGTTGGATATGATGATTTTAGAGAGAATCCCGAAGTTACAGGTGATTTCGAGATGTTTTGACCCCCGAAATCAAGCCCCCAAGTTCAAAATAGGACCTAAATAGGGTTTTTGATTAAATGATGTATTGGAAGAATAAAATGAAAGGGGCACACTTTAATGAAAAGGGCCCAACTTTATGATATGGGAGATGATAAAATAGAACCTTAGACCTAATTAATTTAATTAATTAAGTGCTAAAGGGGAAATGCAATGCAAAATGCAAAATGCGCCAAGGCGGGTGCTAAACTAGGTGTGAAATTGTACCACCCTAGCAAGTGCGTACAATTTACGATGCTACAATTGGTTTACACATTCAACAACTAGAGAATGAAATATTTATATGTCAGACTAACTATATAAAAGAAGTCTTGAAAACTTTTGGCATGGAAGATTGTAAATTGGTTGGTACTCTGATGCTGACGGGTTATAAATTATCAAAACCAGATGATTCATCATCTATTAATGACAAAGAATGCAGGTTTATGTTTGGAAAGTTGCATTATGTTGTTCACGGTAGAATGGATATTGCACATGTTGCTGGATTGGTTTCAATATTTCATAAAGATCCTAAGGAGACACACATGGTAGTGGTAAAAAGGATATTCAGGTATTTGAAAGGAAATGGTTTTTATTAAGGAAAATCAGGTTTTAAGGGACATGAAACCCACTTACATAACGAAGGATGAGCATGAAAGAAACTAGAGAAGACAAGACCTAGACAAAAAAGCTGCAAAAAAACTAGCAAAAGAACCAGTAGCTAGGAAAAAAGGACAACAAAGAGCCAACGAGAAACTGGCATCCAAAAACCAGCATTACATATCAAATAAAAACTTTTATGGACTCCTCTGCATTCTTAACCAACAACATCATGGCCTTAGTGGCTTCTCTTAGATCGTCGTTATCCTGCTTCAGCTGAATGTCTTTCATCTTTGTCTCCAAATCACTAGCTGTCTGTCTGGTCCTTCACCTGGAGTTTTGATGAGTAGAGCTGGAGGTCAGTATATCATCAATGATTACCATTTCCTTATTCTGATTTTTCCTCTCTAAGTGATCCACCAAGGCATTCATATTTTGAGATGAGATTCTCAAGACCTCAAGACTATGGTTCATGAAGTTTTTCAATGCCTTCTTAGTTTTAGCAACCTCATTGATGATCATCTTGTTATCCACCTCAGTCTTTTCTTTTACAATTCTAATCACATCCTCTAAATCTTTCAAATCCCATTTAATAAGGTCTTTTTTAGACCAGTCCTACATTTCAATTTCATCCTCCACTTCACTAGTTTCCATCTCTGCACTCTTTTTCCCCGAATTAGTATCCTTTATCAAATTGTGAATCTTATTCTCTACGGCTCTCTGTTTACTCTGTATGCAGGTAATATTTCCAATAACCCACTTCTGAAAAATTGAAAGACTCTAGCATGCAATTTCGAGTGGCATTCAAGATAGTGTTCGCCATATC
This sequence comes from Cryptomeria japonica, assembly GCF_030272615.1. Classification (NCBI taxonomy): domain Eukaryota; kingdom Viridiplantae; phylum Streptophyta; class Pinopsida; order Cupressales; family Cupressaceae; genus Cryptomeria; species Cryptomeria japonica. Next base: position 617,128,511 of record NC_081412.1, on the reverse strand, counting down.
CCTTCCCTGCTCAGAGCTCATGGATTTAGGGTTAGCTTCCTCCATGAAGTTCTGGGCAACATTCCTGCTATTTGAAAGGAAATGTTGATTATGGTTTGTGGTATCCTTACAATGATATTTTTTCTTTAAAAGTTTTCACAGATGCAGACTGGGCTGGAAATGTTGATGACCAGAAAAGCACTACCAGTGGAGCTTTCTTTTTAGGAGAAATATTGGTGTCCTTGATAAGCAAGAAACAATCGTGTATTTCATAATCTACAACTCGAACAGAATATGTGGCAACATCAATTAATTGTACTCAAGCTATATGAATGAGACATATTTTGGAAGATTTTAAGGAAGACATGTCTGAACCGATGACTATTCATTGTGATAACACTAGTGCTATTAATATTTCAAAAATCATATATTACATACAACAACAAATCACATTGAGTTGAGGTATCACTTTCTGAGGGAAAGAGTACAGGAGAAGAAAGTAAGAATGGAGTATGTGTCTAGCAAAGAGCAGTTAGCAGATATATTCACTAAACCTTTGCCTAAGACAATTTTTGAATATCTCAGATGTAGATTAGGGGTTGTACCCCTGCACAAGATCAACTAAGATGTTGGTGATGCATCAATTCTATGGATTCATTGAATATATTTTAGTTTTGGATTGATGTGAAGTGGGATACTCCTCAAGGGGAGCAGCTACAATGAGATAAAGAGAGATGGAAACAAAAAAGATGAAGATAGTAGAGATATATGTACCTTTGCCATTGTTGTCAAAGGGGGAGAAGAACTAGTTGAAAAGGAGAAGAACTAGATAACCTGCATAAGAAATACAAAGGAGGAGGAGAGCAGACGAACAAGTACAAAATAGATCAGTTCAGTTCAACATGATAAGGTTTTTCAGTGTTGCCATCAATGCTAAAGGGGGAGATGTTGTCATATTAGCATAACTAATAATGTGAATGAATATTGGCTTAATTGTTGATAATATTGATGAACCGTTATAAGGACTATTGGTGATGATATAGTTGAGATGTTGTTTGATGACTTGATGACCATTTTGTGTTGTCATTGATGGCAACTATGGATATATTTTTCTATCATGTTATCTAATTCATCTATGATTGACCAGAAAGCTATGGAATGGATTTGACAATTAACTGGCAAATACAACTTTAACCAGTAAATGTGAAACTATGTTATGCTTAAGTAAATGGATCTAGAGATTGATGAGGAATTTGGTGTTGCAGTTTGGAATATGTATTTGTAACATTGTAATGAGGTTATGACCAAAACCGCATCATGTTTTGGTTATTGTAAGTCAAGTTTGTGATTGACTGATGTATTTTCTGTAGGATTTTAGTAGGGTTTAAGAACCGGTATTCAAATCTTATAACCGGTAAAGATTTTGAGTTTGGTGGTGTATTACATTATGTTTGTAAGATGGTGATGATGTGGCTAAATCTGCATGAAGTGTTAAAATATGGCTTTGGAGCAATTACAGATGGAATCTCTTGGGAAAAAATGCATAGCATATAAGAATGTTTGAAGGGTTTGATTGCTTATCAGATTGAAGTGTGGTGAGATTTATGATCATTCAATGGCTGTAATTGACTTGTAATTTGTTGAAATGATCCATATGATGATCTGTATTGATTTGTAAAGATTTATGATGATCTATGATGTAAATCTTAGTATGTAGTTATGTTTTTGTAACCGACTAAGTTGTAAAGTCTATTTAGGGTAAGTTAGTGATGATTTACTATGTCGGTGATCAAAAGAAGAGTGTGTAGTCGAACCTGTGTGTGTGTCTGCAAGAGTGGAGCAAATTGGAGCAAAAAAGAATCTGTAAAAGCAAGAAGATAGTGTTATTTTCAGATCATACATCTATTGTTCCATAACAGTTGCAGCAGACTCAAGATCCCTTAGTCGGGTAGGTCCTAACAGTCCTGATTGTATAAATCCCTTCACTGGGTGACTCATTAGCTTGGGTTCTAAATCGATTCACAAGGTTACTCCTAACAAAGTAAATCTTCTAAGAGGGCTAAGATAAATCCCTAACCAAGGGACTCCTACAAGGGTCTACTCCTAACTAGGATAGGCTCCTAACAGGGTGCATTCCGAAAGAGTGCAAAATCTTGTGGGTACTAGTTCCTACCATGGTTTTGTTAGATGGTTAAGATAACTAGAAGATAACTAAGAGGGGAGGGTGAATCAATTGTCAGAGATTACCAGAAGTAATCACAAATTAAACTTTAATACTAGAACCCAAAACAATAATACCATAATAGAAGTTAATCCAATTTAGCATAAACAATAATCACATAATAAAGTCCATCCACACAACACCAAGATTTGTATGTGGAAAACTCGGTAAAGGGAAAAACCATGGTGGGAAGCCTACCCACTGTTAGATAATACTTTTGTAGTAAGTATGTCAATTACAATGAAGTGACTTGCACTTGCAGGAAGGCCAACAACCTAGAGAACACTACTCATCAAAAAAGGAGTCTCACTAACTACATATAAATTTAGACTACAATCCGGAGAAGTGTTGAATTGAAAAAGATAGCATCTCCTATGCCTGAGTACATTTCTAGTTAAGATCAATACCAGAGGACTAAATCCTCTTACATAAATCCAATTCGATCTCCAATGATCGACCAACTGCTCTGCCTATATTACATTATTTGTACATTACATTCCTTGACCATGACCTTTTTTATTAACCATGATGATATAGAATGAGATCTTACATCTATATATAAACCCTCCCCCATAAACAATCAGGTCAGCCACTAGACAATAAATCAATTACACAATTACAAACCATGTTGGCCTTAGACCAAAACAAGTAATATCAACACATAAGACATCTCGTAAATACATCAATAGTGTCCTATTCACACATTACATTAAAGCTAGTCCATAAACTAGATCAACCAGGACCAAGTATAGGTCCACATGCTTCAGCAATGATCTTCAAATGCCAAGTCTCAAATATGGTCACCAACAGCATCCTGAAACTCCATCAGAAGTTGCACCAACACCACTTATGCAATTCATCAAAGATCTCCATCAAAAGCTCTACCGATGAAACCCTCATTAGAACCAGAAACCAATCTTCTAAGAAAGCAGGATAGCATCTAATCACCAGACCAAAACCAACTAACCAAATATGAGTATAAGTATCATGAATAAGACAATTCCATCACCAAAATTTACCACATCATGTCGGATCCAAGTTAACTAGAAACCACTTAACCTACTGGGACCAAAAGGGTGTCGGTAAAGCATCCAAATAGCTAGTGTTGACATAAATGACAAAACATCAATGCAACACATAATCAATTCCACCAAATAATCAATTCCACCAAATGGAAAACAATCTACCCCTTTGGCATTGATGGCAATACTAGATGTGAAAAACATCTAAGTACCAGCAAATGCCAAACAAGTCTCCCCTATGGAAGACAACCAACAATCACTCGCATATAGTTCTAAATATCTCTCTTTTGTTTTTCATATCTCTCCCCCTTTGACATTTATCATTTCCTTCTTTAATTTTTCACATCAATATCAATCCCCCTTTGACATCAATGCCAAAAATATAACAAAAATATTGAAGCAAAAACATAAGCCTTTGAATCTCAAAGTTGACTACTCCCCTTGACTATTAGCATCCCATTTCACTGCCAGAATGAATAGTTTCTCATATAATGCATGTCAGACTGATGCCAAACCACATCAATCAAGTCTCTGTTGGAGGGGCAGAAACCCCCAATCTGTCTCTCAAGTACTCAAATGATTCTTTGACTAACGGTTTAGTGAAATTATCTACAATTTGCTCATTAGTATTCACATAAACCAATCTGACTTCATTTGTTTCCACCTTCTCCTTCAAAAAGTTGTACTTGATAGATATGTGCTTTGTCTTAGAATGAAATACCAGATTCTTTGATATATCAATAGCAGCAGAGTTATCACTGTGAATAACTATTGGTGCATCACAATCTACCTTTATATCCTTTAACATTTTCTTCATCCATAAAAATTGTGTACAATTAGTAGCAACAGCAACATACTCAGCTTCAGCAGTAGATAGAGAAGTACATGACTATTTCTTTCTGATCCATGAAACCAACTTCTTTCCAAGAAAGAAAGCTCCACCAAGTCATCAACATCTCCAACCTAGTCAGCATCTGCATATGCACATAAAGTAAAGTTATCATCCTTAAGGTACCACAAGACACATTTTGATGTACCTTGAAAGTATATAAAAATCCTTTTCACCTCCATCTCATGATTTTCTCTAGGATCACTCTCAAATATTGAAACAATACAAACAACATTCATAATGCCAAGCCTAGTGTGAGTCAAATAGAGCATACCTCCAATCACAGATTTGTATCTTGTAGGATTTACCTGTGCAGAAACATCTTTTCTTGTCAATTTCTCACTTCTAATCTTAGGAGTACTTATCGGTTTAGAATCTCCCATACCAAACTTCTTCAACAATTCCTTAGCATATTTATTTTGACAGATAAAAATGTCTTTGTCAGTCTGAGTAATCTGCAAACCTAAGAAAAAATTCATCTCACAAATCATAGACATCTCAAATACTTTCTCCATATTCTTAGAAAATTTTATGCATAATTTATCTTCACCTCCAAAAACAATTCCCTCAACAAATACTTCAACAATCAATATATCATCATCAGTGATTTTATAATACAAATTTCTGTGAACATTTCCCTTAGTAAAACCAAGTTTCAAAAGATATTTATCCAACCTTGAATACCAAGCTCTATGTGCTTGTTTCAATCCATATAAAGCTTTCCTTAACCTCCAAACCATATCTGTATCATCTGATAGTGAAAAACCATCAGGTTGCTCGATATAAACTTCCTCATCAAGATCCTTATTCAAGAATGCACATTTAACATCTATCTGATAAACTTTGTAGTTTTTGTAAGCAGCATAAGAAAGAAATAATCTTACAACTTCAATCCTAGCTACAGGTGCAAAAGTTTCTCCATAATCAATTCCTTCCTTTTGAGAATATCCTTTACAAACCAATATAGCCTTATTCCTAATAACTTAACTATCCTCATTCAATTTATTCCTAAAAACCCATTTAGTTCCAATGGCATTTTTATTTTTAGGTCGGGGAACTATTACCCCTATATTTTTGCTCGTGCCTAAAGCCCCGTAATTAGCTAAACACTAGCTATTGCTAATGTTTTAACGTTGAAAGTGTTGGTCACCTTTGTTAAAACTTTAAAGGACCCTCATGGACATCCCCTACCTACTAGTCACAAAGAGATCAATATTTTTCAAATTTTATGAAAGATGACACAAAATCCTTTTTTAAAGATAATTTTAATGTCTTTTTCTTCAAATGATTAGTTTTTATGGCCAAACTCCTTGTCATCTGGGAGATTTTAATTATTTTATTTTTGCATTACCCATATGCCTAAACAGCTAAATTTAAAGTCTTATGTATCCTATACAAAAATGATTTCTGGGTTATGCTCTACTTTGCTTATTTATTCTATAGAGTAAATTTTACAAGAAACAGAGCCCTCAGTAAAAATTTATAATTTTTTTTATATGGCATCCGAAAGGAATAATGTCATGACTTAGGTTTAACATTGAACCATTGAACCAATTTTAGAGGTTCAAGGTTCAAGGTCCGTAGGTTCTGTTGGATATTGTTGGCATATGATGAACTGACATGATGATACGATGATGTTGGCATATGATGAACTGACATGATGATACGATGATAATGTATGTTGTCATTGATGTCAATAACTGAAAGTGAACTAGTATGTAGATTGGAAGAAGACAGTGAACCAGTATGAAGATTTGTAGTGAACCGGTGTCAGGGTTTCACTAAGTGTGATTACTGGTTGGTAGTCTCAGCTCTAGGGTTTCCGGTTTGGCAATCCAGATTGTGTGATTCAACCGAAGACATTCTATGGTGAGTTAGCTAAGAGATAAGAATGAGATCGAGGTTCCATGTCAGTTTTGTGTGTGTGAAGGATTTCCTTGAGGATCTTGCATGCAAAGATCGATTGCATTAAATTTCTACCTCGGGAATGATCATTCTTCTTACCAGTACAAGAAGAGAGCATGATGGGTTACTGATTCGCATATATGGTGAAGAATGAATGATATAGATTGTCTTGTGATCTGTTTAAGATTGTATTTCTCTATGCAAAGTGTTTGGATGGTCAAGATTGGACTGCTTGTATTGTAAACCTAAATGCTTAGGTTTTATGGTTTATGCTATCGACCTAAGTGTTGTCTATAAGTTCAATGATGTTTGTTATTGTGTGTTGTTGGAAAATATTGTGTGTGTATCCGAGTGATGAGATACTTGCCAGACCAATAACAGGAAAACTGCAAAGTGTGATTAGAAAAGAGAGGAAATGAAAAGGATCTGCCTTGGCATGTAGTGTTGTTATCAGATCAGAGTTTTACCTATTGTCTTCTAACCATTTCAACAGTTAGAAAATCCCTTTACCAGGTAGTTTTAATAGGCTTATTGTAAATCCTTTAACTAGGTGACTCAAGTTCATTGAGTTCTTCAAATCCTCTAGCGTGGTAACCTTTAACAAGGTTTCAACCTTTAACAGGGTATATAGTCATTCCTTAACCGGGTGATCTTTAACAAGATCAGTTCCTAACGAAACCTTATTGTAAAGTCTTTAACTAGACTAGGATCCTAACAGAGTGAGCTTCAAAAGAGTTCAAAAAAATGCTTGTGGGTATTCATCACCACCATGGCTTTTCCCATTTGGGTTTCCACATGAAAAATTTGTGTGTCATGTGTTGTGCACTTTTCATGTGATGATTAAGTATTTTGTGTTTGAGTGATTATGCATGTAGAGGTAATAGGTTATGGTATTACTTGTATACCACATCCATATGTTTATGGGTGAAGTTGTTATCAAGTATTGAATATATTTGAAGTGATCAGACTTAATAGTTTATGTTGTCTGAAGTCTTACTGTGTTTAACCTGCATTGCCATGGTTAAGATCAGTGATGAAGACAACCGGTTGGTATTGCTTGAACTTGATAAGTTGTTGAGAAAGTTTTTGTCTATACTGATTCACCCCCCTTCTCAGTACTGATTAGGGTATTTGTTCATCATTATTCATCAATTGGTATCAGAGCAACTCCAGGTCCTCGGTGATATAAGCCTAACCGCTTGAGGTAAAAGATCTTGTTTAATGATGAAGAGGGAAGGTCCTAAGTTCAATAGAGATAACTTCAAAATATGGAAGGATAGAATGAAGATTTACATCAAGAGTATGGGTGCTCAACACTAGAGCTATGTTGAGAATGGCTATGTGATTCCCACTAGCACTTTGACCGATGATTAGAAGAGAGAGATTCAGGAAAATGGGCAAGTCATGGAAGCCGTTATCACTAGCCTGTTAGATATTGAGTTTATTGATGTACAAGACAAGGACACTCCTAAAGATGTATGGGATGCACTAGAAACCATTTATGATGGTGATGAGCATGCAAAGAAAGATAAGGAAGAGAGTTTTAGAAGAAAATTTGAAGACATGAGGATGGTTGAAGGAGAGAACATTCAACAATATGGCATTAGGATTAAGACTTTGGTTGGAGATATCAAAAGCATTGGTGGAACGATTGAGGATGCCACCATTGTCAGTAAAGTCTTAAGATAATTGTTATTGATCTATGCAATCTGAGTTGCTGCTATCTAGGAACTAAGGTCTATTGATAAAACCAAGGTATCCTTTAACTCTATCATTGCAAAGATGACAACATATGAGTTGAATATCTATGATGGTAGTGTTCAAAAGACCGAGTCAACCTTTAGAGCATCTGCTGCACCATCCAGAAAAGGAAAAGAAACTAGTACCAGTTATGAATCTAGACAATACAGAGATATGGATGATAAAGAGATTCCGATGGAGTTTGAAGCTCTTCTTGCTAAAAGACTTCCAAAAGGAACTGATAAATATAGAGGTAAGCTTCCTTTAAAATGTTTCTCCTACAACAAGATAGGACATATAGCTGTTAATTCTCCTAATAGTGATAATAAAGATAAACTAGAGAGGTTTAGAAAGTATAAAGGAGGAAATAGAAGAAATTGTCTTGTTGTTGTAGATGAAGGTGTTACTAATGAAGAATCAGAGGATGAAGAGAGTGAATATATAGTGTTTGTAGCTGTAAAGGAAGAAATGTTTGACAAGAAAGCCCTTGTCTCTCGCATTGACAACTCCAACGAATGGATTATAGATAGTGGGTGTTCTCACCACATGACTGGTGACTGGAAAAAGTTTTTGTCTCTAGAAGAATATGATGGAGGTGTTGTCTGGTTTGGAAATGATGCACCATGCTTGGTAAAAGGCAAAGGATCCATCTCACTGAATGGAAAAAGCAGTACAGATGATGCCTACTGGGTAGAAGGTCTGAAGCATAACCTTTTAAGTGTTTCTCAGCTAAATGACAAAGGAATCGCTCTGAAGTTTAAAGTTGGAATCTGTAGTATAATTGGAAAGAGTGGTGAACTTATTGCCACCGGTAAGTAGACCAGAGGTAACCTATTTCAGTTGAATGCTAAGATTAGTCAGTGTCTGATGGATAAGTTTGATGACAGTTGGATATGGCACAGGGGATTTTGTCATATGAACTTTGACAATATTGTTAAAGCTAGTAAGATCAAGGCAGTAAGAGGACTATCTTTGCTGAACAAACCTGAGAAATCTTTATGCAGAGAATGCCAACTTGGGAAGATGTCTTCCTCAAATTTTAAAGGTAAGTCTTTTTCAGTAGAGAATTTACTTGATCTTGTGCATACGGATTTGTGTGGTCTTATGAAAACTAGAAGTATTCAAGGAGATAGGTATTTTATGATTTTTACTAATGACTGCTCAAGAATGATGTGGGTCACATTCTTAAAAGACAAGTATGAAGCATTTGTAAAATTCAAAGCCTTTAGAGAACTAGTAGAAAAGGAAAGTGGCCATAGGATAAACTGCCTAAGAACCGATCAAGGAGGAGAATTCACTTCTAATGAATTCACCAATCACTATGAAGAGAACAATTTCAAGAGGAAGCTGTCTACCCCTAAGACACCATAATAGAATGACATAGAAAAAAGGAATAACAAAACTATAGTGGAAGCAGCTAGAACAATGTTGATCCAAGGAAAGGTTGCTCACACCTTTTGGAAAGAAGAAGTGAGAACTATAGTCTATGCTATGAACTAGGTACTCATCAAGAAAGGCAAAGATAAAACCCCTTATGAGTATTGAACCAGGAAGACTCCCATTGTGAGTTACTTCAAGGTATTTGGGAGTAAGTTTTATATCAAGAGAGGTGAGAATTTGAGTAAATTTGATGCTAAATGTGATGAAGGAATATTTATAGGATATTCCACTAAGATCAAAGTCCTCAAGTGCTATAATAACAAAACTCAAAAGATTGTTGAGAACATCAATGTCAAGGTTGATGAATCTCCTGATAAATCTGAGGGGACCAATAGCAAGCAAGTGGAAGGTGAACCGAGAATATCTTTCTGGGAACTAGTTACAAAAGAAACAAGCAAAGCTCCCAGTGTTCCTATACTGGTAGAAGTTGTGGTAGGAGAGGAAGAAGATGGAGAAGAAGGGGAAGAGGAAAAGCAAGAAGAACCAACTAGAGTCATTTCTAGATATGTAAAATTGCATCATGATCTAAAGTAGATCATAGAAGATAAAGATGCAGGGATACTCACGAGAAGAAAGGTGAAGGAGAACTCTTGTATGATCTCAGAATTGGAGCCTAAGACTATTAAAGAGGTGCTTACAGATGAAGATTAGATTAAAGCAATGGAAGAGGAGCTAGACCAGATAGAAAAGAATGCAACATGGTCTCTGGTACCCAGACCAGAAAACAAAAATGTCATAGGTACCAAATGGGTCTTCAAAATTAAGCTAAATGAAGAAGGCACAGTTGTAAGGAACAAGGCAAGACTTGTATGCAAACGATATGCTCAGGAGGAGGGAGAAGACTATGGAGAAACCTTTTCTCCTATGGCTAGACTGGAAGGTGTCCGAATGCTACTTGCATTTGAAGCATTTAAGGGATTTAAGGTTTATCAGATGGATGTAAAGTCTATGTTTTTGAATGGAATCCTAGAAGAGGAAGTGTATATTGAGAAACCAGAAGGGTTTTCCTTATCAGAAGATAGTAACATGGTGTCTAGATTACACAAATCCCTATATGGATTGAAACAAGCACCTAGGGCATGGTATGAAAGGCTACACTCTCATCTTGTGAAGATTGGATTTCAGAGAACAAGTGAGGATAGGAACATCTATCTAAAATCTGAAGGTGATCAGATTCTAATATGTTAAGTGTTTGTAGATGACATAATCTTTGGAGGAGATGATGAAATGAGCCATGTATTTGCATATGTAATGAAGAAAGAGTTTGAGATGTATCTGATTGGGGATCTAAAATTCTTCATTGGTCTACAGGTTCAACAAATGAAAGAGGGTATATTTATTACCCAATCCAAGTATGTCAAAGAGGTAGCGAAGACTTTTGGCATGGAGGAGAGAAAACCGGTTGGTACACCGATGGTGACTAGCTGTAAACTAACCAAGGAAGATGATTCAGCATTGGTGAATGAGACGGAGTACTGTTCAATAATCAGTAAGCTGCATTATGTGGTGACCAGCAGACCAGATGTTGCTCATGCAGTGGGCATAGTAGCTCATTTTCAAAAGTGTCCTAGAGAATCCCACTTGGTAGCAGTCAAGAGGATTCTTAGATATCTAAAAGGAACAGTGAACTATGGATTGTGGTATCCATATAATGGTGACTTCAATCTCAAAGTGTATATCGATGCCGATTGGGTAGGTAATGTGGATGACCGGAAGAGTACAACTGGTGGAGTGTTCTTTCTTGGTGGAAGACTAGTTTCGTGGACAAGCAAGAAGCAGAGCTCAATTTCTTAGTCTACAACTCAAGCAGAATATGTGGCAACATTAATGAACTACACTCAAGCAATCTGGATGAATTTGGATGAAACATGTATTGGAAGGATTCAAAGTACCTGTATCTGAACTGATGAATATATTTTGTGAAAACACAAGTGCAATGAATATTTCCAGGATTTCAGTATTGCATGCTAGAGCTAAGCACATTGAGATTAAATATCACTTCTAGAGAGAGAAAGTTGAGAATAAGGAGGTTGTACTACAACATGTTTCCAGTAAGGAGCAGCTAGCAGACATATTCACAAAGCCCTTACCGAAGACTATATTTACCCATTTGAGAGGTGAATTAGGGGTTCTGCCCCTTCATGAAGTCAACTAAAGTTGTGTGCTCTGCATCAATCAAGTACTATAGCATCAAATATTTTAGGATTGATGTGTTGCAGGATGCTACTCCATAAGGGAGCAGCATAATAGAGAATGGAAGCTTGTGCCTCCACTTTGACATTGTTATCAAAGGGGGAGAAGATATATGATGTATGGAGGAGATACACTGGTCTATGATGTTTACACTTGCAATGCTACACTGAGTATTTCCATCAATTCCAAAGGGGGATATTGTTGGATACTATTGGCATATGATGAACCAACATGATGATATGATGATAATATATGTTGTCATTGATGTCAATAAGTGAAAGTGAATTGGTATGCAAATTGGAAGAAGATGGTGAACCGATATGAAGATTAATAGTGAACCAGTGTCGAGTTTTCACTATGTGTGACTATCGGTTGGTAGTCTAAGCTCTAGGGTTTTCATTTTGGCAATACAGCTTGTGTGATGCAACCGAAGACATTCTGTGATGAGTTAGCTAAGAGATGAGAATGAGATCAAGGTGATACATCAGTTTTGTGCACGTGAAGGATTTCCTTAAGGATCTTGCATGTGAAGATCGATTGCATTAAATGTCTACCTCAGGAATGATCATTCTTCTTAGCAGTATGAGAAGAGAGCATGATGGGTTATTGATTCCCATATGTGGTGAAGAATGAATGATACATATTGTCTTGTGATCTGTTTAAGATTGTATTGTTCTATGCAAAGTGTTTGGACAATCAGGATTAGACCGCTTGTGTTGTAAACCTAAATGCTTAAGGTTTAGGGTTTATTCTACCAACCTAAGTGTTGTCTATAAGGTCGATGATGTTTGCTTTTTTTTGTTGTTGGAAAATTTTGTGTGTGTATCCAAGTATTGAGATACTTGCCAGACCAGTAAGAGGAAAACTGTAGAGTGTGATTGCAAATGGGAGGAAATGAAAAGGATTTGCCTTGACATGTAGTGTTGTTATCAGATTAGAGTTTTACCTGATATCTTCTAACCATTTCAATAGTTGGAAAATCCCTTTACCGAGTAGCTTTAATGGGCTTATTGTAAATCCTTTAACCAGGTGACTCAAGTTCATTGAGTTCTTCAAATCCTCTAGCAAGGTAGCCTTTAACAGGGTTTGAACCTTTAACAAGGTATATAACCATCCCTTAACTGGGTGATCTTTAATAGGATCAGTTCCTAACAGAACCTTATTATAAATTATTTAATCAGAATAGGCTCCTAATAGAGTGAGCTTCAAAAGAGTTCAAAAACAAGCTTGTGGCTATTCATCCCCACCGTGGTTTTTCCCATTTGCGTTTCCATGTGAAAAATTTGTGTCATGTGTTGTGCACTTTTCATGTGATGATTAAGTTTTTTGTGTTTGAGTGATTATGCATGCAGAGCTAATAGGTTATGGTATTACTGGTATACCACATGCATATGTTTATGGGTGAAGTTGTTATCAAGTATTGAATGTATTTGAAGTGATTAGACTTATCAATTTATGCTATCTGAAGTCTTACTGTGTTTAACCTGTATTGCCATGGTTAAGTTCAATGATGAAGACAACCGGTTGGTATTGCTTTAACTTGATAAGTTGTTGAGAAAGTTTTTGTTTGTACTGATTCACCCCCCTCTCAGTACGGATTAGGGTATTTGTTTTTCATCATTATTCATCAAGTTCAACGTGCAAGAAAATGGAAAGACAAAGCAATCAATGAAGCATACTATGGGCGCAATCTATGTTTTTGAACCTTCCGATTGAACCTCATAGGTTCAAGGTTCAAGGTTCAAAGTTCGAGTTCAAGTTTCAAAGTTCAAAGTTCAAGTTCACAGGTTCAATTTTAGGGGTTCGAATTTAGAGTTCAAAGATTCATCAGATTAAACAAATGAAGGTTTAGAGTGTGTGGGTTCAAAATTCAGTAGTTTTAATAATCCAATAACATTGGCATGTATATTGTTTGTAGTTTTCATTGCAACCTATAACCATAAATTTTTTGAGTCTTTATTTTTGGACAGAAAAATCAGTCTCTATGTGGGGGGCATAACTATGTTTTAGAAAACCTAGTTTTCTAAATCCTCACTAGAGTGATTTCCAAAATTACGTCTCGTTCGTAAATATGGATAACAAAGAACAACATTGTCAAACTATCAATGACAGTCACATTAATTGGGAGATACTTGGGATTTTACTCATATAAACTCAAACACTAAGGAGAGTGGGCAAATATTTTCACTTATAAGTGAAAAATTATTCACCAAGGCTAGAAATGGAAAATATGTTTTAAATTATTTGAGCTTTATTTCCCTAAAGGTGAGAATTGTATTCACGAGGAAGATAAAAGAAAAGATTAATTAATAATATTTTTTGAGAATCAGTTATTGATAACTGAAAGTCTCTTTAAAAAATAAAGAGAGACTATATATATATAATGAAAGAAAAGAGGAGGGTTTTTTTTTTTATTCTTCTTGGTCTGTTGTAAAAAAAGAGGGGGCAGCATTGTTTTCTGGATTGCACAGTTTTATTTTTCAGAAGTGTTGAGTTTGTGAGCCCACATTTTGGCATTGATGGAATGAAGAAGAGTTTGTTGATCTATGCATTTTTCTATTGGAATTTTTGATGTTTATGATGTGATTGTCATTGATGGACACACACTTGCATTGAGATCTCCTTTATATGTATGAGTTAGAGCTCAACCGATATTTGTTCCAGCCAATATGTTGTATTATAGTCTTTAGACTATTGGAGTTTTGCAGAATGTGTTTCTCGGTCTGAAGAGGCATGTCGACCCCAAGCGGTTCATGGATCTCAAGTGGTACAAGGGATTAAAGTGGCATAACACATTTACCAGTCGCCATTTTTGACAAACCGGCAATCAGTATTTTGTATGAACTGGTAATACTCTGTGATGAGTTACCAACTGGCATTTTGTGATGAGTTACCATCCATTGATTGTTTGACGGTGCTGACACTCTGGCGGTGCTTTTTGTATTGTGTTACCTAGTATGTCTAGGTTCATTGAACCTAGGGAATTGGATTTTAAACCTATTGGACCGACATGAAATCAGATTCCTTTAAAAGGACATCATGTCTAGGGTTTTAGGTTGTTGTAAGGTTTTATGTTGTTGCTAGGGTTTAAGGTGGTAGATGAGTTTTAGTGAGAGTGATCTTATCTAAGAAGATCAATTCTATGAGGTGTAACAGAGTGAGAGTTATAGAAGACTGAAGTAATGTTGGAATGCATTAACTATGAGCTAAATTGAATCCAACCAAGCAATCTGTGCTATTTGCTAGATCATATACTTGTTGATTACTCACCTCTTTGACAAATCTGAAGCCCTTAACCGGGTAGGCTTAGAGTAGCCTTTGTAAAATCCTCTAACAAGGTGGTTCACCTCTGTGAATCTAAAATCCTCTAGCAAGGTAGTCCTTGATCGGACTTATCTCCTAACAGAGATTGAGATTTCTAATAGGATCTATTCTGGTAAAGAACATTGTAAGACCTTAACCGGTCTGGTTCCTATTCTGCAAATAGTGACTTGTGAGTTTCATCTCACTGTGGTTTTTCCCATTTGGGTTTCCACATCAAATATCTTGTGTTATGGTGGTATTGCTTCTGTGGGTGAATGTCTTATTTGCATTTTGGTTTGCATGTGTGTTAACTGGTTTGTCTGTTAAACTGTTTTACCAATTTATCTCTAGATTGTTTAAGTGTTTGAAAGCAATGTTTTTCAGTATACTAATTCACCCCCCCTCTTAGTATTCATCATTGTCAATATTTTCTTTTGATTACAATGAGCTTTTTTTCTCTTGTGATTGCCTTTCATTGCCTTTTCTGTTATATTAAACTGTGTATCCATTTAATTCTGAATCTTTCATTTTAGAAATAATTTGTATGTTGGAAAGGTATTTTGATCCCCCTTGTCCTTTGAGGCATGAGAGAGACTTGATAAGAGTCTAGAGAATTTTGATCTATTGGAAAGGGTATTTTTGTGGGTGTGGATAATTAAACTATGTTTTACTTATCTTCATTCACTTCATTATAAATTTGTTTTTCACATCTACTTTCATGGTTATGGGTAGATGTTAGTTTTCCTTTATTTCTTTCTGGTTAAAAGCATATTTAGAAAATATACATTTTTATCCAATGAAGGGAGTTGTACCTTCATATCAAAATTCAGAGAGAACTTGCACTCACCATTGCAAGTGAATCAATTGTTGGTTCTTATTTTTGTCTTTCAATTTGGGCATTCGGGAGTCATTTTTAAAAGGTATTTAAGAAGGACAAATCTATTAACCAATAGGAACCAAAGTCCATGTGTTATTTTTCTCAATCTGATCTAATTCTTCTTCCATATCTTTTAACCATTGTTCATCTTTACATGCCTCAATTACTGATATCAGTTCAACTTGTGAAATTAAACATTTCTCATTAGTTGCCAGTCTTCTTCTTGTCATCACTCCTTTGCTCTTGTCCCTAATGATTTGATCTTCAAAATGATTTAATCTCACATACCTAGGGGTGTTCTGACTCTTTGTTCCTCTTCCCTATTCTTTAGTTATTATAAAATTCTTTGATGTTGCTCGAGTAACTGGTTCAACTCTCTATTCTGGTAAAGGTGCTACCAGTTGAGATATAATCATTTCCACTACCAATTCCTTCTCATAAACTCTTATTTGACTTTTTCTTAGCTCATCTACTTTGACATTATCACTCTCCACAATTTTCTGCAATCTCTTGTTATAACATCTATATGCTTTGCTTTCATTAGAATAACTAAGAAATATGCCTTCATCACATCTAGGATCAAATTCCCCAATAGTATCATCTCTCCTAATATAACATTTACTACCAAAATTTTTGAAATACTTAACTCTAGGTGTATTGCCAAACCATAATTCATAAGGTGTCTTACCAATTTCTCCTTTGATATGTACTCTATTGAATTTATAAACCGATGTACTCAATGCTTCTCTCAAGTAGATATGAGGTAGATTATCTTTCATCATTATTGTTCTAGCATCATCCGAGATAGTTCAGTTCTTCCTTTCCACAACTCCATTTTGTTGAGGTTTCCGGGGAGCAAAAAATTGTATTCTTATACCATGCTTGTCAGAAAAGTTATTAAACTCACTAGATGTGAATTCTCTACCATGATCTGATCTCAAACTTTTAATCTTCAATCCTGTCCCCATTTCCTCTTTAGCCTTAAAGATTTTGAACTTTTCAAATGCTTCTTATTTTTCTCTCAAAAAAGTAACCCACATCATTCTAGAATAATCATCAATGATTAGCATGAAATATCTATCACCATAAAAACTTTTAACTCTAGCAGGGCCACATAAATCAATATGAAGAAGATCAAGAACATCATTTGATTTATCTTGTATATTCCTAAAAGAGGTTCTGACTTGTTTACCCATTTGACATTCTTTATATACTAGATTATAGGGCTTCATAATCTTAGGTATATCCCTAACTACCTTAGTTGAATTGATCTTTACAATGCAATCAAAATTGACATGACATATCCTTTTATGTAATAGCCAACTCCCATCAATTTGTGTAATCAAACATGTCTTCTCACCGTAGTTCAAATGAAATATATTACTTTTTGTCTGTGTACTGTTTGTAATCTCCAAGCCAAATTTGTTAATGATTTTGCATTTTCCATCCTTGAACTGTAATTGAAATCCCTTATCTACCAATTTTCCTACACTCAAAAGATTATGCTTCAAACCTTCAATAGAATAAACATTGTCAGTATTGTTCTTACTATTGAATGATATAGTTCTTTTTCCTTTAATCATGCATGCCTTGTCATCTTCAAATCTAACTAGTCCACCATCAAATTATTGCAAAGACAGAAACTTCCCTTTATCTCTAGTCATATGATGTGAACAATCACTATCAATTACCCATTCATCCTTGTCCTCAATTTTCGCAGCAAGTGCCTTCTCTTCAGGTACATTCTCTTCTAGGTCTAGATCATCTTCCTTGATAACCAGGAACACCCATTCCTTCCTATTGTTAGATCCACTAGCAGAGTCTTCTATCGATTCATCATATGAATCAGTAATGTCTTCCTCATCCGCTATGTAGAATGATTTATCTCTGTTTTTCTTGTATTTATATTTGTTCTGATATCCAAGGTTAGGCTTAAATGATCTTTTAACTCTTTCTTCAAATCTTGAATTCCTTTGAGGACATCTAGATGCAAAATGACCAATCTTATTACATGCAAAACAGTTAAAAGGTGTTTTTCCTTCATAGTTACTTCCTACAGGCCCTTTCGATACTCTTCTAGCAAATAGTGCTTCAAGTTTCTCATACTCATAATCTTCACTCTTCATATCTTCCAACTCTTTTGCAAATAAAGCTTTCTAGTCTTGCTTACCGGTTGCAGATGTAGATGCATGAAAAGAAGCTTCATTCTTCACGGCTCTAGAAGGTCCAAATTACTCAAGCTCAAAAGAAGATAGTTTCCCAACCAAGGTATCTCTATTGACAGATGTATTAGCCATTGTTCTCAATTCATTAATAGAAGTAGCCTTCATTTTGTAAGTCGATGGTAGGGCTCTCAGGACTTTAGAAACAATTTCATCTTCACTCAGAGTTCCACCACAACATTGAATTCCCATAACAATCTCATTTACTCTTTCCATGAATGTAGTAATCCTTTCATCTTCTTCCATCTTCAGGTTTTCATATCTCACCCAGTAACCATCAAGTTTAGCAATATTCACTATAGGTTCGCCTTTATTAACAGTCTCCAACTTATCCCATATAGCCTTTCTAGATGATTTGTCTGTTAATCCCATTATTTTCTTATTAGAAGTACACACAAGAGGGCTTCTCTTGGTCTACAATCATTCTATAGCTCCTTGTCCAGGTTTTCTAGAGGAGGATTGCCAGATCTTGGATTATAGGGTGTGACACCATTCTATGTGATTTCCCAAATCTCCTTGCCAAGACATCTCAGATAAGTCTCCATCTGAATCTTACATACTGTGTAATTTGTTCCATCAAGCCTCAGAATATCCCTTCAAAAGATAGCTCCAGAAGAGTTGGATGAACTTGAACTATTAGTCACCATAGGATCTTTTCCTCAAGTGGTTAACCTTTTTGTAGAGAGGGCCAAAGCTCTGATACCAATTGTTAGATGGTTCAAATAACTAGAAGACAACTAAGAGGGGGGGTGAATTAGTTGTCAAAAATTACTGGAAGTAATCAACAATTAAACTTTAATACCAAAACCTAAAACAATAATACCAGAATAGTAGTTAATCCAATTTAGCATAGACAATAATCATAGAATAAAATTCATGCATACAACACCAAAATTTGTACGTGGAAAACCTGGTAAAGGGAAAAACCATGGTGGGAAGCCTACCCATAGTTAGAGAATACTTTTGTAGTAAGTATGTGAATTACAATGAAGGGGCCTACACTTGGAAGAAGGCCAATAGCCTAAAACACACTGCTCATCACAAAAAGAGTCTCCCTGACTACATATAAATCGAGACTATAATCTAGAGAAGTGTTGAACTATAAAAGATAGCATCTCCTATGCCTGAGTATAGTTCCAGTTAAGCTCAATACTGGAGGACTAAATCCTCTTACATAAACCTAATTTGATCTCCAATGATCGACCAATTCCTCTTCCTAAATAATATTACATTATTTGTACATTACATTCCTTGACCATGACCTTTTTCATTAGCCATGATGTTCTACAATGAGATCTTACATCTATATATACAAACCCTCGACCATAAAAAATCAGGTTGGAAACCAAACAATAAACCAATTACATAATTACAAACCATGTCAACCTTAGACCAAAACAAGTAATATCAACACATAAGACATCCCAAAATACATCAATAGGTCCTATGCACACGTTACATTAAAGCCAGTTCATAAGCTAGATCAACCAGGACCAAGTATAGGTCCACACACTTTAGCAATGATCTCCAAATGCCAAGTCTCGAACATGATCACCAACAACATCCCGAAACTCCATCAGAAGCTGCACCAACACCACTTATGCAATTCATCAAAGATCTCCATCAAAAGCTCTACTGGTGAAACCCTCACTGGAACTAGAAACCAATCTTCTAAGCAAGCAGGATAGCATCCAGTCACCAAACCAAAACCAACTGACCAAATATGAGTATAAGTATCATGAACAAGCCAATTTCATCACCAAACTATACCAGAGCCTATTGGATCATGCTAGATCCAAGTTAACCAGAAACCACTTAACCTACAGGGACCAAAAGAGTGTCGATAAAGCATCCAAACAACTAGTCTTGACATCAATGACATAACATCAATGCAACATATAATCAATTCCACCAAATGGCCAACAACTTTTTCCCATTTGGGTTTCCACATGAAAATCTTGGTGTTCTTGTGTTGATTGATTTCTTATGTGTTGAAGTTGATATCTTTCTATTACATGCTTGTTGATGAACACTTAGAAGAATAGTTTGATAAATCTGATTAATAGTATGATTTCAATTATTACAAGTACTGTTTATGAGTTATTTTGAAAGAAGTTTTTGTTGATTGATTAAGTTTTAAAGTTTATTGTAATTAAAGATTCAACCCCCCCTCTCAGTAATTATCAGATCCTCACAAATAACAAGGAGAGGCTACCAATCATAAAAATTAAGCATAATTGGGGGGATATTATCTCTTATCCAGTCAGCATAGTCATTAGAGTTTATGGTTTCCCTGGGCAACCTCATTTGTTACCTTTTAATGTCCCTGTGAGGTTAGGATTTATTGAAGTAATTTGGCAAATAGGTTGCATTCAAGATAAGAAAGTGAGAGGTAAGGGAAAGGGAACTATCTTCCTTGATTACACTGTTATTCTATCCTTTGCAATTATAAAAGGAGGGTATGTGCATTTTGACAAACTCTTAGCATTGTATTGCTTGGGAGTTGGTGTAATCAAGCACAGTGACCCAGAGAGGTTCTATAATATTTTGCAGGCAAAGAATAAAAGGAATTTCATTGCCTCGTGAACACCACTTTCTTGAAGATATAATTACAAATGATTTTGATCTTTCTACTCAAAATTGGAAGAAGGAGAAGTAGATAGCTTTTAGGAAGCTATGGACAGTTGTGCAGAAAATGGATCCTAGTTATGATCCATTAAGAAGCTTCAATCCATTCTCTACCAGAATGGATTTTGTTATGAATAATTTTGATGAGTTGATTCTTTCTTTAAAAGAGAAGAAGACCAAGCTTGAAGAGATTCATGGCTAGCAGGTTGAGAAGAAAAATATATAGCAACCTACACCCATCTCACCTACAGATGTAGCCATGATTCACCAAATGAGGATGAAATAGCCTGACTCACCTCTTTACCTCATAGGACAGATGGGCTAGAAGAAACTAGACCTATTTATGAGCCCCCTCCAAGGGGTGGTATTTTGATAAAAAGAGTAAGGGATGAGGAGAGAAGTGAAGAGGATAGTGGTAGTGACAGTGGGAAATTGGTGAGGAGGAAAGGAAATAAAATAATGAGGGTAGAGCCAGCACTAGAGGTACAGGTTAGACCTTTGAAAGGACTCAAGATCATTGATCTAGAGGACTCAAATAGAAGTCCCTCACCATCACATATGCCTTATTCTCCTACCAGATAGTTTGAAGAACATGAAGAAGACCAGCAAATGGAAGAACAACAAGATGAAGACACTATTAAAATTACAAGTGCAGAAATGAAAATTGGTGTTCTTCATGTGCCACCCGCTTTGGAATTTGACATCACTCCTCTGAATATTCAGGGAAGAGCGTTTAGTGATGCTAGAAAGGAGGCATGTGATAAATTTCTTGAGATGAAACTTTTGTGAAAATCTCAGCTTTCTTTCAAATGATGTGAAAGGTGAAAATGGATGAATATGAGAAAATAACTATCGAGAGAATGGCCCAAAGGCCGGACAAGTCAGACCAAGAAAATCAAGAAGAGTTCAAGACTGAAATGATGGAGGATTTCAAAGAAATCACTGCAAATGAAGGCATAAAGATTGATTAGGCTAGTATCTTAATTCTACCTGAATGGGATATAGCTGATGTAGTGGAATTTGGTGCAATTAGAAAATCAAAAGGCCAATAGTACAACTAAGAAGATGAAGCAAGGTTAGCATTCAAACAATCAGATTTTATAGATGATCATGCAACATTGGCAATATGGTCATTAGAATAGGGGCCTAGGAGGTCTAATATAAATGATATAAATTGAAACCTAAAAGGAAGTCTCATTATTAAGAGAGCCTCTGATACATCAAATGTTGAGGCCACAAAGTTAGCTAACGATATGGCCAAATTGGCCCATGAAACTATGAAAAGGGAGGCTAAAGAAAAGCAAGAGTTAATAAAAAAGTTTGAGAATATTTTCAATGATTATAATGCAGTTTAACAAAAATGTGTGGAGCTACATACTAAATTCCAGCTCCTTGAACAAAGACAACTAGGAGCACCTTCTCTAGCCCTTGCCATTGCATTGGTCCCATCAACATCTAGTTCTCCACCAGTCTCACATATAGATGCATCAATTCAGTTTGATAGCGAGATAGATACTCCAATAACACTGCTAGTGCCTTATGTTGATGATGAACCTAAGCCCACTGGATCCACTGACCCAACTAGAGCTCAAAGTTTGGAAAAAAAATGATGAGTTGGAACAAAAGTTAAAGGAGTCAGAAGATCAGTCTGCCAATAAACAAAGGGAGATAATCAACTCTGTGTTGACTCATTTAAATAAAAAAGTAGACACTAGACTGAATAGTGCTCATTCTTTATATTTTTTATTGTTTAATGCTTTTCAGATTTTTGATAAAGATAAAGAGGTAGCAATCCCTTTATTCACAAAATGGTTATAGAGGGGAAATGAGTTCAAGATAATATAAATGGATTCAAAGTACCATGCTGAGAGGCCACCAATACTTCAGCCAACTTATTTATTGGTAAACTCAATACAGGAAGCCCAAATGCTACCAAACATTATAGAAAGAAAAATAAGAGACCTGATGAGGACATTTGGTGAGATGAATGAGATACTTCTTTCCGATATCAAGAATGAGAATGGGGAAATTAAACCTTTGCAAATGTAGAAGGAAGAGGAAAAAAGAGTCATCAACACATAGGTGGACATGATTTGTAGTAAGTTAGATACTACCATGTTGGAGGATAGCATGGATAAGATAATATGAACAAATCATTTTTTGAAACTTTTGAAAGGGAGGCAAATCAAGTGGCAAGTAAATAAAATCCCTACATGGCAAAAGCTGACGAGGTTGTGATTTTCAAATGGTTGTCATATGAGGAATATGCTAAATGGAGTAATACTTATTTGAAATATGAATAAGGACATCAACTAGTTAGTTAGATAATTGTGTGATGTGGAAGTCTAGCAGATAGTTTTGGTTCTATGCAATGGTTACTTTTTGGATGTGAGCAGTAAGAGAGGTGGGCCCTTCCCAAATCTTCATTGACAACGACAAAAGGGAAAAGGGGTGCATAAAGTGTTGTGATGAATCAATTGCAGATATTTGGTCTTTGTTGTGACATTCCTTAAATAGAATCTTTTGTAATTGAATCATGGGTAACCAGTAATTTTTGAATGACAGGTGTCTCCTGTGGCCTATATCTTGTTTTTCTCCCTTATTTCTATAAAAGGGAATTCAAGGCCAAGAGACGAGGTTCTGAATTTGGTCTTTGTACTTAGTAATTTTGAAAATTTTCAGTCATGAGGTTCCTATAGAAAATGTTAGTTGAAAATGAGCAATTGTAAGGATTTTGGAAAGTAATAGATAAGAGTCTTGTGTCTATTTTTTTCTTGCATGTTCTTGAAGGAGTTATATGTAAATGGATTTTATGACAAAGATAGAAAGTTGATTTGAAAGGAAATATAATTTTAATTTATTTCTCTCCTTTGTACAATTCTATCATCTTTTGAATGAAATGTGATCAAGGGTTTCCTTCATTCAGTGCACTATTGTGGTGTATGTGTTTTCTATTCTTGCTTTGATCTAAGTGGTCAATTAAAATGGTTGAGAAGAATTACAGAGTGATAGGATCTTTTCATAGATTTTATTAGTAGTTTAGATCAAGGTTGTAGATAGAAAATGTTGTAAGGCAATGTTTTCTCAAGATCTAAATGCTATTAGATTAATTTTATTGTAAATCATTTATATCTATTGAAATCAAGCGCCCAATGGAAAGAGACACTAGTCATAAGTTTGTCATGAGTCCTTGTAGTCATTTCACTGCTTTGTTCATCTGTGATTATTGCATAATTGATTATCAAATAACATTTCATTTTATATGTATTGTTGTGAGTTTCATCCATCTCAAGCTCCATGTAGGTTTAGGATCACTGAAGGACTTGCCATCCTTGAGAATTCTCCCTGTTGTTGAGCTTGTATTTGAGATTTTCTGCTTAATTTTGGTGAAGGTATAAGTATGGCACAAAGATTATAAATTCATCAAAGGATCACCCTCCTGGGTTTAGCAGAGCCTGAAGTGTAGAAGGATTAGAAGAAATCCTTGTCATATGTTGGTCCAAGTCCTTGGAGATTACGATAGTTGGAGTTGGCTTCTCCTTTGATAAATCTGAAGAATCAACTTGGTTTCTACCTGCTCACAGTGTAAACCCCATTCTGGGGCACCAATAGGGTGGTCCAATTGGATGACACTTCTATTAAGATAGTAGGGGTAGTTAGAAACTTGAAGTTAACCTTGCATGCATGCCCTGGTTGCACTGTCTTGCAAGACATATCAATTATTGACCTCCCTGCCTTCTTTGCCATTTGTCTGTCTAGAGACTTCACTGCTAAGATGGGTGGATACATGTCTTTTTATTGATCCCACATGCTATTTCAAACATGGTATGGTACCAAGGTTACCATAAGAGAAGAGCCCATGTGCAAAGCCACATTGACCCCTACACCCTTAGCCATATAAACATGAATTGCACTTTGCATGAAGAGGGGGAGGAGTGTATTGTTTATGAGTTTGCTACTATTTTACAAGAGGTCCCTGATTATTTGCTAGATAAATGGGCCAATGCTTTTTAGTTTTATCCATTAGCTGAGACTGAGGAGACTAGGCTAGGTACATATCGTATTCATGAGGATGATACTCCTATTACTAACCTCATCAAGACACAAGAAGATTCAGAGGGATTATGGATCATGTTTTTTGATGGTTCAAGAAATAGAAATGGTGGTGGTGTGATGCTTATTTCTCTTAAGAAGGAGAAATATTTCTTCTCTTTTAGGCTTCAGTTTCGTTGCACCAAGAATGTGGTTGAGTATGAGTGCTTGATCCAAAGCCTCCAACATGCACAAAACATAAAGATTAGATCTTTACAAGTATTTGGGCATAGTGAGTTGGTTGTTAACCATATCAAAACTCAAAGCATAACAAAGAACAACCTACTTAGATCATACAAACATAGGGTTTGGGATTTGATTGAAGGATTTGAGGGCTTCAACATCTAGAGCATTCCTAGAAGTTAGAACAAGCATGTGAATAGGCTTGTAGTGGTTGGTGATCAATTTGACATACCAACGCATGTTGAAAGTGAGAAAGATCAACACATCAGTCTTTTTGTGAGACTTATTGTCCTAGGCAATCTAGTAAATTGTCAAGTATTCGAAGCTGATCAATAGATTGTTAATTTCCTGTAAAATGAAGAAAATTTTTGTGCAAAAAATCAATCTATTCTAAAAGACCAGTATGGAGATCAAATCATGTAGCTCAACTCTAACAAGTTGCCTAAAGGTCTAGTTACCTTGGAAGGTATTTTCAACTCAAATGATCAATTGAAGAAGATTATGAACCCGACTACAAAGAAGGGTGATTACAAGACAATTGTTGTTGCCAAGGGTAGGTCTCTAAACTTGGGAAAGGTATGATCCTGAACTAAACAAGAGGCCTTTGTTGAGCTTTGGCAAAGATATAATGATATAGTTGCTTGGACTTATGAATATTTGAAGGGTTTTGACCCTTGCTTAGCCCAACATACTATAGAGCTAAACCCAGATACAAAGCCATTTAGAAAAAAGAAAAGGTCAATAAACCCCAAAATTGAGCCACTAATGAGGAAAGGGTTAACCAAGATCATAGAAGCCAATATCATCTTCCCTATCAAGCACTCCTCTTGGGTGGCCAACCTTGTCCCTGTAAGGAAGAAGAATGGGGAAATCAGACTATGTGTAGACTTTAGGGACCTCAACAGAGCCTCCCTTAAGGATCATTATCCCCTTCCCTTCATGGAGAATTTTCTCCAAAAGGTCAGTGGCTCAGAATGATTTTCATTCTTGGATGGGTATTCAAGCTACAATCAAATTTTAGTCCAAGAATCAGACCAATACAAGACTGCATTTACTACTAAGGAAGGTACCTATGCTTATTGTAAGATGCCTTTTAGTATAACCAATGAAAGTGTCATGTTTCAAAGAGAAATAGAGATGGATTTCAAGGGTGTGTTAGAAAAGATTTTTCTTATATACCTTGACCACATAACTATCTATTCAAAGCATGCAGCTGACCATCTTGGTCATCTTGGGCAAGTGTTCATGAAATGCAGAGAGTATGGTGTGTCCTTGAACCCTAGCAAGTGTTTATTTTCTACTAATCAAGGAAGATTTCTAGGACACATTGTATCTAAAGATGGATTGACCATTGATCCAGAGCGAGTGGAGGCTATTCTTTCTCTTCCACTCCCTTGTCACAAGAAAGGATTGCAAAGTTTCCTTGGTAGGAACAACTTTGTGAGGAGCTTCATTCCCAACCTTGCCACCATGGTAAAACCCCTCACCTCCATGTTGAAGAAAAACTTGGTTTTCAGTTGGACCAAGGAGGGGAGGGTCAGTTTTGAAGAGACTAAACAAGAGATTTCTCAAGCCCCTACCCTTGTCAACCCTAACTATGAAAGGGATTTTATCCTTTATACCTTTGAAGGAGACTCCAACATCTTAGTTTTCCTAACATAACTAAACAATGATAATTTGGAGCAACCTATTGCCTTCTTTAGTGAGGGGATAAAAGAATATGAGCTCAAGTATAGCTATGTAGAGAAGCAGGTCTTTATTGTGGTAATGGTGTTGAAGAAGTTTAGACACATGTTGTCTAACAATAGGATCCAGCTCTTAGTTCCACATGTGAGTGTCAAATATTTCCTTCTAAACAAGGACATGAGTGAGAAGAGGGCTAGGTGGATAGCCAAGGTCATGGAATATGACATCAAAATCAAGATCACCAGACTTTTAAGAGGAAAAGGCCTATGTGAATAGCTTGTCTCATCTTTTGAGACTACTTTAGAGCTTGCCCTTGTGTTACAAGAGGATCAACCAACTAGAAATGACACTTAGTTCAATTGGGTAATTGACATGACCACCTTCTTAATGGAAGGAAGATACCTCCAAGGTCTAGACAAGACCAAAAGAAGGCATTTCAAGTTGCATTCCATTCCTTATGTCTTAGTGGATAGCACCCTTTTTTGAAGAGACTCTAATGGGGTCTTGTTAAGATGTATCAAGAAAAATCAAGGTAGCAGATTGTTAGAATAATTTCATGATGGCTCTTTAGGGGGGCACTTCTCTGCAAGGAAGACAACTATCAAAATAATGAGGGATGGGTAGTATTGATCATCCTTATTCAATGACAAATAGATGGGTGAAGAATTGCAAGAAATGTGCTTTCTTCTCTAGAAACCAAAGACTAGTTGCCCTACCTCTTCACCCTATCTCAGCAGATAAACCATTTGCACAATGGGGTTTAGACTTCATTGGTATGAGAAATCCACCTTCTAGTGTTGTTCACAAGTGGATCTTGGCCGTAACAGACTACTTCACTAGGTGGACACAGGCATTTGCATTGAGGGATGCCACTAAAGCCTCAGTGTTGGAATTCCTTGATGGAATTGTGACAAGATTTGGTATCCCCTCTAGCATCATATCAGATAATTCCAAGGCATTTATTTGAACCCAAATTAGTACTTGGGCAGTTAAGCATCGTATATAATTGAAAATGTCATCCAATTATTACCCTCCGGGTAATGGATTAGCTGAATTTTCCAAGAAGACCCTCATCAGAATAATCAAAAGGATGATTGAAGACAACCGGAGATCATGGCATACTAAGTTGAGGACAACCTTATGGGCTAACTAGATCAAAGCCAAGAGGGCAATTGGCAACTCCCCTTTCATGCTAGTATATGGGAAAGAAGTGTAGAGTGGAAAATTGAACCCTAGGGACTCCCCACTTAGGAGAGAGAAAGGAAGTCACTAGAAAAATTTTCACTTGGAGGAAATTTAAATTCAAAAGAGGGGCTTGAATCCACTAGATCAAAATCCACATATGTGAATTTAAACTAGATTGTAAGGGTTGAAGAGTGATTTGCCCTATTTTGTAAATGGGAAAGTTGAATTGTTGACCATGTGGAAAAAAAAGAGAATATGAGTGAAATAAGGAGATACCGATTATGGATCACATTGTAACTTTGGATCTAGGATATTTAGACTGATATGGATTTGCCCTACAAATTTGGATAAAAGTTGTTGAGACCATGTTGAAAGTGCACACGGTCTTGTGAAAAATCATTGAAACAAAAAGGGTTTTCCTGCCTCTGTAAATGGAGTCCAGATCTGAAAGTACAGTTGTGCACCTACAACCTACACACAAAAAAGAAGGGAAGGGTTATGGATAGGGGTTTTCCTCAGTCAAACCCTAGTTGAGGAATCAAACTTGAAAAAAATTAAGGCAAATGCTTAAATGTAAATGTTGGAAATTTATACCTTGTAGAACTGTAATTTGTCGATGATGACTGATTTGGTTCTTGAATGGAATCACAAGTGTTGTGTGAAATGGCATGTAACATGAAAAAACCCTAATACATACACATACTTGCAAATGAATGTCCTAATGTTGCTCCAATGGATGAATGAAGGAGACACATGAAGAAGAGAACCTGATGGATGCTTGAATTCTTGATGAAAACCTCCCACTTAGAGTTCTCTTATTATCCTTATGCCAAATGAGGGAATTAAGTCTCCTTTTATACATTTTTAGATGATTAATTTTCATTTATTGAAGGTTGAAAAAGAAGAATGAAAACCTCAAAGAACAAATTATGGAAAAGTAACTGGGCAGACCTATCTTAGGGCCACCCTAAGAGGTGGAGACAGGGGCGCTACGCCCCTATCCTATTGTATCTTGGGGCCTAGACAGGGTCCCAAGACTATCTTAGGGTTCAAACATGAAGGATACATGGGGTGAAAGTGTAGAAAGAGGTCTTGGTTAGGGAAAGAGATGTTTTTTCCATAGTGAAGACCTCAAATGTGGTTAAAATTGCTAGGGTTTCAATTTTATGACACTACATTTAGCCCCCACTTTAGCAGGAGTGTGGCTTATGCCAATACTTCTGGTAAAGTAGAAGAAAGAAAGAGATGAAAATGAGAAACATGGAGCAATACCACAAGGAGTATAAGACATCACTAATCTTGAGGAATAAAAATCCCCCAATCTGAGGATCTTAACTCACTCAAACATATGCAAGAGAACACAAAACAAAAAGGAATAAGACACACAAACAAAGCACAAAAGACACACAACAAAAGCAAGATAGAAGACAACAAACCAAATAGCCGAAGAGACCTCGACACTAAAATGTCTCAACAACTAATTGAAACACAAGGACCAATGCCACTACATAAACACAAGTGATCACATAAAAGAGAAAATATGACATCATCCATGAACCATCAATAGTAAAAATATGGGTTCATGAGAGGAAGAAGAGAGAGAACATGAATACACACTTTGGTGATCCATGAAAAGAAAGGAAAACAAGAAAGAGACCATGGACATATGGCCCCTAAAACTAGGTGATCCATGGAGAGAAGGACATGGAAATCTAGCCCCCAGAGTCTGTCTAGGTAATCCATGTAAGGGAGAAGAGTGAGAATATCGTTAGTTCCACCCAACCTCAAGCGCGTGTGTGAAAGTGAGGTTTTAAGTGCCTCATAGGAGTCTATGCCCAAGTACTCTACAACCTATCAAGTGTTAAGAAAGGCATTACATATCTCTCTAAGAGTCTATTATCTGGTTTTGAGAATAATCACCCTACATAAGAGAAAAGAAGAATCATCTCTCTCTAAGATTCTATGCCCTATTTTTGATAATAACCAATTGTACAAGGAAAAAGAAGTGTCATATTGCTCTCAGAGTCTGTGCTTTGGTTTTGAGAATGACCCATTGTACAAGGAAAAAGAAGCATCATATCACTCTAAGAGTTTGTGCTCTAGTTCCAAGAATGACCCATTGTACAAGAAAAGTGATGACATCTTTCTCTAAGAGGCTACCATGTGGTTCCAAGAATGTCCCACTATACAATGCATGAGAGAAGTATAGTACAAAGGAGCAGTGTGGGTACCCCCCACCTTAAGCTGTAAAAATAGGTTGATGTTGATATCTTTAGGAAAGTAGAACAAGGATACCTCCCTTCATTACAAATAAGATATCCATTATGCAACAATTTCATAAATCCAAGTAATGGAGGGAATACTCTTCAATCCAGGATAGGATAGTTGGAAAGAGATACCTTGATGTAAGTGTAAAGGAGATCATTGGAGAAGAAGAGATCTTTGTTCAAAGGACATCTTCCTCCAAGAGGAGTTGTCTTAGACAAATATAACATCTTCTATAACAAAGGAAAGGAGAGAACAAGAATGCAATCCTTCCTCCTGTTCCTAAGTGAAAGGGATTCTTAATGAGGAATAACTCACTTTTATCCCCAAGAGGGATGGGTGGATTTATCATAGATGTACATTACCAAGTGGAAAAGAGGTTTTAGTCAAGGACTTACACCTCTTTTATAAGAGAGAACCCTTGAACAAAGCACCAACCATTTCACACAAGGAATGACAACAAGTAATATAACTCACACCATTCACAAAATAGGGCAAAGTGGATCCCTAAAAAAAGAGAGAGAGAGGGAGGGATCATTGCCCCCCAAGTGTAGGGACACTGAGAAGAACTTACACAACCTTATAGCTATAGATTAAACATAATAAAATGCACAATGTACTTGCATGGAAGAAAAGACATTCATATATGTAAAATACATGCCTCAAGAAGTGGTAATCTTCAAAAGAAATAAAGAAAGAGAATCACATATTCCCCAAGGGGGATTAATCATAAAAGCATACCATTATAAGAAATGATAATCTCATATGAAAAATGCAGCCCCTAAAGGAAATAGTGATACATGAGATAAAAAGAAAGAGAAGGACCGAAAATCCTTGCCCCCAAGTGAGGAGAACAAGGAGAAACATGACACATCTTCTGATTGTGATTATTTTCAAGCGATATACCTTCCTAATGGAACAAATCCTCTCAAGGAAGAGATACATACTTCTAAAGAGATCATTCTATGCTAAGGGGAATATCATACTTGTGAATAATCAAAACCATAAAAGAGGTAAGGTTTCCAAGAGAATGAAGGAAAGATAAGAAGTGTCGTACTCATTAAAAAATGCCCCTCTCCAAGAAAATAGGAAAACCAAAGAACAATTATATGCTCACATAGGAATAACTCTATGCAAGAAAGGATATCTAATAAAGAATAATGCACAAAGATAGAGATAAATGTATAGAAAGAAGAAGAAAAGTATGATGGAATCCAAGAACACTGAGAGGGGGGTGAATCGGTGTTCTACTAGAATGATCAATTTTAACCTTATTAAAACATGTATTCACCAATCAGTATACTAGTACATATAAGATTGAAAGAAGTAAAGCTACCAATAAGCCAATCAAACAAATTAATACCATAACATAGCGAATTATATGTGGAAAAACTCAAAGAGGAAAAACCACGGTGGGATTTGTGACCCACAATACCAATCCACTGGCCATATGAAGAGATATTACAAAATATAGGGGCCTTCACTTTGAGGAAGGCATACATCCTAGAGCACACTGCTCAATCAGAAAAGGAGTCTCATTGACTACATACAAATATAGACTACAATCCAAAGAAATGAGTGAACTACAAAGATAGCATCTCCTATGCCTGAATACGGTTTCGGTTAAGCTCTGTATTTTCTGGTCTGAAACCCTAAACCCTTATTGGAATAAACTCTTACATAAAATTCACATTACAAAACATTATTACATTCTCCTATCCTCACACATTGCAAAATGATCTAATCAACTGACCTATATACCCTTACAATCCATCATGCCTTATGTCATCTTACTAAGATAATTACAAAATGAACATGCATGTCAACTCAATAACATAATTATCAAAATCAATTGCCAATGCCGGATCTCCAAAAATGATGTTGGCCTCCAATACCAATAACCAGATGAAATCATGTCGTCCTACAATGTCTATAGCCAAATAATTCCTTCCAACTAATGAAGATACTTGTCGGTGTTGGTGTCAGTGGAGTGTCTTTCAGTAATCAACCAAACCAAAATATGAAATCTAGAACATATTGCCATCAATGACAACATATTGAAACCAATCAAATGAGTTTCAATTGCCAAAAATCTCCGCTTTCGCATTGATGGCAACACTCATGTGAAAAATGATAATGGTTTGCATCTGTCAGTTTCATCCTGAGACTACTCCTCTTGAGATGAATA
Source organism: Cryptomeria japonica (assembly GCF_030272615.1). Classification (NCBI taxonomy): domain Eukaryota; kingdom Viridiplantae; phylum Streptophyta; class Pinopsida; order Cupressales; family Cupressaceae; genus Cryptomeria; species Cryptomeria japonica. Next base: position 617,096,493 of record NC_081412.1, on the reverse strand, counting down.
TTCATTTGAGATCATGATCAATACAAAATACTCCTTTCCTCCATATCTCTCAATGCCAAGAATATATTTTTCACCTATAGTCCCCATTTGCCATCGTTGCCAAAATTAACAAAAACTAGGATGAAGAATGTCCCAAAATACCTTACCAGAGCTGAATATATTTGAAACTTTCTAGATAGGATTTCTCTGAAAGATCTAGATAGGTATTCCAACCTGATTTGAGTATGCTAGAAACATATACAAGTTCATTAAGCATATGGGCATATGAATCATTATCCTTAATTTTTGTCAGTGTGGGCTTACTAACCATATCAATACACTCCTTATGTACACTTAATGAGTCCAATTGGGGACTCACCAATCCTCTAAGACTTTTGGCTCTCCTTATGATTTTATCTTTATCCCTCTCAAGAGCTAAAAATTTGCTTCCAAAACCAAAATCTAACCATCAATAGGTGTAGTCAAACAATGTGACCCATCAAAAGAATTGACTATACCTACAATCTTCTCCTAAATATCTTTGATCCCTTTATCTATCTCAACTGTAAATGAACCTGTGTTACAACATACTCTATAAATATTAGTACATTTCCTTAATGCATTATCAATCAACTTCAGCTTATCATTAATCTCCTTCTTCTCTGGCTCAATCATATGATCAAATGTTTCTCTCTTAGCCTGTGTAAACCTCTCCAATGCCTGTCGATTTGATATCTACTATAAAGATTGAAAGTCCTTAGAAATGTCCTCGGTGATTATTTTAAGCTTGTCGGATTGGCTTGCTTCTTTGTCAAATTTGTACTCTGGGACAAGTCTATGCAATATTGTGATAGACTGATCAATAACTCCTTTGTCCATAGATCCTTCCTTCATCATCTTTTGTGCAACTATCATCATGAGCTCAGTAGAACTCATCTTGCTAATTCTTTTTTATTCAACCTGTGAGGTTTCAATTGACAACAATGATGGGCTCACTACAAGTTCCCTATCGAATTTCCCTTTCTTCTCCTCTTACGGTTTAACTTTAATAACTTCCTCTCTTGTATCTGTGACTTTGCCACTTGGTGCAATATTAGTTACTGTCAGTTCCTCCTTATGAACTATCACCTCAACCTATACATTATGATTCAGAGGACTATTGTCCTCAACATTAGTAACTTATACACTCTCTGATTCAATCAGTATCTCTACATTTGCTTGTACATTAGATTCTATCATGGGCTCTATATTCAATATCTTAATATTTTTCAAAATTATAGATGTGGTACCCATTATACCTTTACCTTTCCCTTCAATCGGGATGTTTGTAGTGTTAGTTTTAGCCTTCGGTGAAGTATAAAACTAGGGTTTTCGGCAAAGAATTGAACCCATGCCTTGTGGGTCTTAGTGACTATCTCATTAACTCTACCTAACATAAGACTTTCTATCCTATTCTTGTTGTGAAATATTTTCATGTGTGCAACCTCAAGAGTGTTGTCCAACTCCTCTGGAGTAATAGTTACACAAGTAGACAATAGCTCTTCAATCTTTATATCCTTGTCCTCCTCCATTGTTGATAATCTTCTAGCATCTAGTTTTTCATATAACTATGTCAGTATTTGATTTTCAATTTCTAACAAGGCTTTCTTATATATATCCAACTACAATAAAACTACTTCCTCAACCTTCTCTCTATTCATCATCATCCAAATGCTCATAATAAAATTGTACATTCTTCAACATACCATCTTTAGTTATTTCATCAACCAATTCTACACAAGTCTTGGGTGGAATAATAGTTACATTACCAGATACAAGTGCAAGATCAATGTCATCCATCTTCTTTCTTCTTCTAATACTAGATGGAGAAGAAGATGTTTCCTTAAGTGCTCTCTTCTATGTCGGTACCCTAATTGTAACTTTCCTAACTGGTTGTTTATTTGCTTCCAACTTAGTCTCTTCAATATTCTTACTTAATAGCCTCTTGAATGCTAAGGGTGTGTCATCATCAGATCTAGATTTTGAGGGAATAGGTTCAATAAAAATCTTTGGTTCTTTCCTCTTCCTTCCTTTTTCTAGAACAACATCAATTAATGCCTTGATGTCCTGTGAAACCTATTCCACAAAGTAGCTTGCCTTGCCCTACTGCTTCTCCCTCTTCTTCTAGTTAAACTTGGTTTCAACCTCTTTCTTTTTCTATTTAGTAGTGCCAAAGGATTTCTCAGCTTCATCACTATGTGCATCAATTAGCAACTTTCCATATGCATCTAGAATTTTGTGCATCAACTTCATAACCCATCTCTTGAATCCATATCTTTTGGGGCTTGACAGCTTCCATCAAATTTTCATCCTTCTTAACCATGAAGCATATCTCAGTTGAGTATTTCTCAACAATGAGCTTTGGAACCCTCTCCCTAGAATTCATAGCCTTCTATAATACCTTAAATTAACCCCATACTTTGTCATCTTGCTGACTACCCAAACTCGCAATAGATTGTTTCAGTTGTCTTCCTACCGGGATATAAAATGCCCATTGTCTCTTCCCAAAACTGAGAGTTTCATTAATGAAAAATAGCATCAAACAGGCAATAAGATTTCCATACCGGAATGTTCCCTTATTCTCTCCTTTGATCTTCCCTAGGTTAATTAACAATTCATCTAACATCCATCCACTGAGATCTAACTTCTCATTGTCTTCCATCATCTTCTGTGTTGCATAAATGCAAGAGATAGAAACATAATTCGGACAGATTGACTGAGTTACCTTGTAACCAATAACCATGCTTTTGAATCTAATATCTCTGTTAGTCATAGTGCTAACCCTCATTGATCACTTGTCCAATGTTGCATCAATTATTTTATTGAACTGATCATTAAAAACCTTCTTCTCTGGACACTGCCCAATCTATGACAAATCAGTGATGGCCTTGATGGCCTCTTTTGAGATCTTATATGATCTATCCAACCAAAGGAATTATCCATGCACTCTGCTTAAAACATATCTAACAATCTCATCTTCAAATTCGGGAATATCCAGAATGTTTGTGAAAACCAAAGAATTCTTCCGATCATTGGTGAAATCGCTCAAGAAGATATTGATCGCATTGAATTTCCTTAGAATCACTCTGAATGCAAAGTGATCAGAAATGAAGTGAATTCCATCTTTTAACCTCCAAGAAAAACCCTAATTTGTCATTGATATGAATGACTTCTGATGAAAGATTTTGGATCTCGGTCTAACATCTCCATGCTGGATAAGCATCTCCAACATTTGGAACATCTTCTAGAACCTCTTCCCAAGGCATAAGCAGTATTGTCATGAATTTTGCCTACCCCTAAGGCATGTGCCTCAATTACCGGATGAGCTTCCTACCAGTGCAGGAGCAAATTCCTCTATCAGTTGAGTAACCAAAGCATTTTCATCTACTGATTATTCTTCTAACTTCCTCATCCATTTCTTGATATAATCTTGTTGGATTTCATTAACCTTTTGTTTTCCTTTCTCATTTGATCCTTCATTGTTAACCAGTGGATTTCTGCTTCTACAAAACTTAGCTATGTGTCCAACCTCATTGCATGCATAATATGTAACATTGTTCTTTTGAATTGCTTTGCTAAAACTGATATAATTGATTGGCATGCATTGATTAGCCATATGTCCAAATTTTCAACATGCATAACATTTAACATTTATTCTACAATCTTTTGTCTTATGATCATACTTATTGCATTTAAAACATTGATTGAGAGTAGAATTATAGTTTTGATTTTCTCTATTTCTATATTGCCTAGCCATGTGACCAAATTTATTAAAAATAAAGCATCTACCATTAAATTTGTAAGCATTAAGCTATCTTACCGGTGCCTTTTGGTTTTGATCTTCATTTGCTATACCAAAGCTTTGACCTTGTTCAAATCCAAGTCCACTGGAATCTCCATTTTTTCTTTGACTTTTCAATAACTCATCAAGTTGTTTTTGTTGGTGTGAATAAATATTCATTATGGATATTATTACACTTACTTAAGTTAACTTAGGATAATGCATCTCATCATAATTTGGAATTGAGACACTTAGGGAAGTGTGCACTTAGGGATAGAGCTTGTAGGAGAAATTCCACCTTTTGTGGTCTTATTTTGCTGCTACACTCCACATTCGGTGGGTCATCCACCTCTTGTGGAATATTATATTATTTCTCCTACCTACCCTTAGTATTTCTTACCTACCCTTGTTTCTCATTGAGCCACATGTCATATTTGTGTGCTCATACATCCATATGGCCTTGCCTATATAAGCAGGCCTCTATTCATTGTATTGGTTAATCCAGTTGATCATTTTTGTATATTGATGAGAATACAGTTTGTTCTTGTCATTCTATTGTCTCTTTTATGCTTTTCATTGTGCCCTTGATCTTGGCAAAATCCAACATGGTATCAGAGCTATTGGGGCTTCGTTGATCAGTTTTTGGAGACATCGTGGAAGGCTTCTACTTTCGGATTTGGGGATCTTCATTTTTTGGGGGCATCATACAGTGATTTGGACATCACCATTGAATCCGGGAGGCCATTTCCATAAATTTTGACTATAAAGTCGACCTATTTTGGTGAGGAAATTTTTTTCCCCATTTTGCCTATTTTCGTACGGATTTCAAAAAAAATTTTACAAAAAAAAATTTATTTTTAGAAAAAAAAAGAATTTCGGAAAATTTACAAAAAAAAAAAAAATTGAAAAATTTATCAAAAAAAAAAAGGCTTTTGTTTGGGGGTCCGCAGACCCCCCCATACACAGTACCTGTTGTGCGCAGGTTTTGCAGGGCGGTGTACCTCTGAGCAGCCGCAAACTGCCATCGAACGTCGCGCCACCGCCTCAGTTTCCCCCGGCTGCCTCAGTTTCTCCTCCCGCCGCCGCCCGCGCCGAGGTCTGAACCCGCTGGCCCCCGCCTCCAGCACTGGCGATGCATAAACTGTCGTCGGCAAAGACCCCGGCGCCACCCAGACTTTCGGCAGCACCACGCTGACATCCAGTCAGCACTCAACCGCCACGTGGTTTGAAAACTGTCACCTCCATATGCCACGTACTGCGCCACCTCGACCGTATGGTCTGCCCAGTCACAGAGCCACTCACGCATCCGTACAGTGCCATGTCATCCGTACGGTCTGCGCAGTCACATGTACAGTCAGCCGTCCGTACAGTACGAACGCCCAGTCAGCAGGGAGGCGAAGTTTTTGCGACGGTCATACGGCCATCAAATTTAACATAGTGACTTGCTGATGTCAGTGCCACATCAGCACTTTTTGAAACTTTTTTGACCCCTCTCCATTAGGCTTTTCAGTTTTGCAGTCCAACTTTGGAAGGCCATATCTTGCTCATTTTTGCTCCTTTTTTGGTGCAATTTTTTTTGAAATGGGCTAAAATTTGGTGCATAGGTTTTTCGGAATTTTTGGATTCTCTCAGCTGTACCTGTCCAATCCTCAATTCTGCAACTTCAAAAGCCTCGTTTGAGCTCATACAACCTCCTTTCCAGGTGCCGTTTTTTTTAAAGTGCTTATTTTTTCATCTACTTTCAGAATATATGATCAGATTTTAGAGATTTTGAGTGAAAATTGTACTTTCAGATATTGGTCTTATTTGGCCTATTAGGTACTTGTAAATTGCTTGGATCTTAGTTAGATCTCTTGCATTATCAGTTTGAGACTCTTTTGGCCTTATTGAGGCAATTGTAAAATTGTAAATCAGAAGTCCACTTTGCCATTTTTTGCAAGTGGCCCATTGTATACGCACTACTTATAAAGTGCCAAATCATCACATTTGGGGGGGGTTCTTTGATTGAGTGAATTTGGGGGGGTGTCTTGTGTGATTGTGCCTCTCTTTGTGCTCTTTCCATTCTTGTTGCAATGAGTCCTAATAAGTTTCCACCATTAACTCCACATAATTATGCATCATGGAAAATTAAAGTATGGAGTAAACTAATGGAAAAGGGTCTCACACACTACATAGATGGAACAATAACAGCACCACCTGATCCTAAGGCTGATCCAAATGCTCAATTAGAATGGCTCACAAAGAATTGCATGGCTCTTGGAACCTTACACAAGTATGTATCAGATGACCTCATTTTCCACATTGAGAAGTGTAAAACAATTAAAGAGGCTTGGGATATGTTTCAGAAATTATATGGACAAGTTGATGAAATCAAAGGCTATCAGATTGATAATGAGCTCACCAACTTAGATCCCAAGAATTTTGATACAATCCAAGATTATGTAACCAAAGCAAATGAGCTAAGACAAAAGCTAAAGGATTGTGGAATTGACAAAAAGGATGCTCAATTGATATTCAACTTGTTGGACAAGCTTGCACCAGAATATGCAGCATTTGTATCTAGCTTCCAAACTCATCGTTTGACAGTGGGGAGTTCTTATGTTATGCCTTCTTTTGATGCTTTCATAGAAATGTTGATATTGGAACAATCTAAGTTGTTGAACATGGGGTTTCTCAAGTCTTCAAAGTCCAAGGCTCTGGTAGAAAATCAAGGAAATCAAGGAAGTCAAGGCAAAGATTCCAACAAGAAGAAGAAGCAATCCAAGTCTAAACCACACCAGGAAAAAGGACAATCATCCTCTCCATCACAAGGCGATTTTTCATCCTCTTCCAAGAAGGGGACACCACCTAAGAAGGATAAACCAACTTGTGCATATTGCAAAAAGTATGGTCATGATGAGCATCGATGCCATGCAAAGCAAGTTGATGAGTTAACCAATCTTCTCAAGAAAAACAACATCAACTTGCCATCCGCCTACACAAAGAAGGATTCAACTCCTTCTTCTTCCTCACAGTCTAAGGGAAAAGGGCAAGCATTTGTGGCTACAACAGGTTCTTCACAGCAATGGATACTTGACTCACGTGCCTCATATCACATGGGTTCTACAAAGGAGCAGTTTTCTTCATTGGAGCCATCTAAGGTACCTCACATTTACATAGGTGATGACACACAAGTAGAGGTTGAAGGGAAAGGTTCAGTTGACATGGATGATGGAACATTTGAGAATGTTCTCTATGTTCCTAACTTGTCTACCAACCTTCTCTCCATCTACCAAATCACTCACTATGGAAATGTGAAAAAGGTTGAGTTTACACCAGATTCAGTTGTGGTAAAGGAACTTGCTGATGATGCCTTGGTAGCAGTGGGACAAGTCAATGACAACTCTAGACTTTATTCATTCTCCCACTTTGTGCCAAGTTCACCTTCTAGGGCCTTTCTTACTCATTCAAATTCAGAAAGTAAGCTATGGCATGAGCAGTTTGGTCACCTCAACTACCGCTATCTTCAGCAGCTAAGCACTAAAGACATGGTCACAGGTCTTCCTTGAATCAGATTTTTAGAGGGTGTATGTTCAGGTTGTTCCATGGGCAAGCATCCCGAAGAGAAGTTTGATAAAGAGAAAACTTGGAGAGCTTTGGAAGTTCTTCAACTTGTTCACAGTGATGTAGCAGGTCCATTTCCAGCACCTTCATTTAGTAAGGCCTGCTATGCTCTTACCTTCATTGATGACTACTCCTACTTCACTTGGGTCTACTTTCTCATTCATAAGAGTGAAGTATTTTATAGATTTCAGGACTTCAAGACTCATGTGGAGAAGCAATCAGGGAAAGTGGTCAAGATTCTTTGCACAGATATTGGAAGGGAATATGTGAACAAAAGACTTGAGGATTTTTGTACATTTGAGGGGATTGATCTTCAGCATTCTGTTGCTTATACTCCATAGCAGAACGGGGTTGCAGAATGCAAGAATAACACTCTCAAAGAAATGGCTAGCTGTATGATACATGCACGTTCTCTTGATCCCGCTTTTTGGGCAGAGGCTATCAGTTGTGCCACACACATCTAGAATCGGGTTCCTCACAAAGCTTTGCAAGGTATTACTCCTTTTGAAGCTTGGGCTAGTAGGAAACTGCTTGTGAGACATTTCAGAGTCTTTGGGTGTCGAGCATGGGCTCGCATACCTCCACAAAAATGCAAGGCATTGGAACCACAGAGTTGGCCTTGCATATTTGTTGGATATCCTATGGGTGTTAAGGCATACAGATTGATGGATCCAGAGACACATGAGGTATTCATTGAGAGGAGTGTTCACTTTGAGGAAAGCTCTCCTAGCTTAGCCTCTCTACCTCCTCCACCTTCCTCCATTGTGGATAGTGATGTTAGTGATTCTGATAATGAGACTACCTCAACTCCGACTCGCAGGGTTCCACCTCCGCAGGGTCCACTTGCAGTTGAGGAGCCTCGTTCTCCACCTCCACCTAGACCTTGTTGGGCTCGACAGACACTTGAGTCCATGGGTTCTCTTGTTGGGGATCCTTCAGATACATGGAGAACTCGATCACAACATCAGGATCTTCCACATGCATTCATTGCTACCGCTTCTGATCCACAGACATTTAGGGAAGCATCAGGGGTTACTGAGTGGGACCAAGCTATGGAGGAAGAGTATAGTTCCTTGATGAGAAACAACACATTGGATCTAGTCCATCTCCCTAAGGGGAGAAATATGGTCTGATGTAAGTGGATCTATCAGACCAAGTTTGCAGCGGATGGTAGTGTGGATAAGTATAAGGCTCGGCTTGTTGCAAAAGGTTTCTCGCAGGTTGCAGGTGTTGACTATACTGAGACCTTTGCACCCGTAGCCAAGATGAACTCCATTTGTTTGACACTTGCTATTGCTACAACTCATGGTTGGGCTCTACATCAGATGGATGTGAAGAGTTCCTTTCTTCATGGTGACCTTGATGAGGAGATTTATATGGAGTAGCCACAGGGTTTCATCTAGGATACTTCCTTGGTTTGTAGACTAAGGAAATCTCTCTATGGCCTTAAGCAGGCCCCCAGGGCTTGGTATGCCAAGATGGATTCCTTTCTTCTCTCCGCAGGTTTCACCAGGTGTCATTCCGATCTCAATGTCTACATTTTGCAATAGGATGACTCTCACTTGATACTTGTGCTCTATGTTGATGACTTTATCATTACAGGGAGTACTTCATCCATCATTAGCAGGGTCAAATCTACTTTGCATGACAAATTTTCTATGACTGACTTGGGTCTTTTGCACTACTTTCTCGGGATAGAGATTTCACAGTCACCTTCTGGGATTACTCTATTGCAGCCCAAGTATGCTCTTGATCTACTTGCACGCTTTCATATGGCTGATTGTAAGCCTACCCCAACTCCCTTTCTTTCAGGAGTCAAGCTTGAGGCTCAGTGTTCTTCTCCACTAGTTGATGCCACTTTGTATCATCAGCTTGTGGGTAGTCTCATCTACTTGACTCATACACGCCCTGATATTTCATTTGCAGTTGGCATGGTTTCCCGCTTCATGCAGGAACCACATGAGCTTCATTGGAAAGCCGCCAAATGCATTCTACATTACATCCAGGGTACACATCACTATGGGATTCACTATGCAGCAGGCACAAGACTTTGCTTGGTTGGTTACACAGACTCGGATTGGGCTAGTGATCTAGTTGATCGTAAGTCTACTTCTGGTTATAGTTTTCACATTGGTTCGGGCCCCATTTGTTGGCAGAGCAAGAAGCAACATGCTATTGCTCTCTCTTCAACTGAGGCTGAGTATCGAGGTGCTGTTAACGCAGCGACTGAGACCATTTGGCTCTAGCAGATTCTCACAGAGTTTGGTTTCACCACTCCACGGCCGACAGTTCTACATTGTGACAATCAGAGTACCATTGCGATCTTGAAGAACCTGGTCCAGCACCAGTGGACCAAACACATCAAGATTCATATGCACTATATCCGAGAGCTCATCCAGGAGCAGGTCATTGATTTGCAGTATTGTCCTACAGCAGAGCAGGTTGCTGACATATTCACCAAACCTTTCACCGAGAGTAAGTTCTAGCAGTTGTGAGCTCTCTTGGGGGTGCGGGATGTGTCATTAGGGGGGGTCAGCTGACTTCTCCTTCCTCTCTTATGGGGGGGACTTTTTCCTCTTTGAGGTTTTGTCCTTCCTCTTTTCTTTTGTACATTCATCTCTCTTTTGGGGGGGAGTTTTTTCCCACTAGGTTTTCTCTCTTTCTCTGTTTGTGAGAGATTGCATTGCATAGTTTTGCTTGCATTTGCATATTGTACATGGGTACCTATCATGGCTTAGTAGCTGGGACCCATCTTGCATTGTTGACTTGAGTCTTCATTCCCCTAAGTTGCACTTAAGGGGGGGTGTTGGTGTAAATAAATATTCATTATGGATATTATTACACTTACTGAAGTTAACTTAGGATAATGCATCTCATCGTAATTTGGAATTGAGACACTTAGGGAAGTGTGCACTTAGGGATAGAGCTTGTAGGAGAAATTCCACCTTTTGTGGTCTTATTTTGCTGTTACACTCCACATTCGGTGGGTCATCCACCTCTTGTGGAATATTATATTATTTCTCCTACCTACCCTTATTTCTTACCTACCCTTGTTTCTCATTGAGCCACATGTCATATTTGTGTGCTCATACATCCATATGGCCTTGCCTATATAAGCAGGCCTCTATTCATTGTATTGGTTAATCCAGTTGATCATTTTTGTATATTGATGAGAATACAGTTTGTTCTTGTCATTCTATTGTCTCTTTTATGCTTTTCATTGTGCCCTTGATCTTGGCAAAATCCAACAATTTTGAACTAACCTTGAATTTTTCTTTGTACTCACTTGTAGCAATCAGATCAACTCTCCAAATTATCATTTGTCTTTCAAGTTCTTGTTCATTACTTAGGGATTGTACTAAATCTATTCTCAACATCTCATTCTCATGAACCAACTAGGTGCATTCTTCAAATTTGTCTTTCAAAGATATAGCAATATTTTCTTCCTTCTTCTTTTGGTCCTTAATCTCCTTTGACATCCTCATAGTTAAGGCTTGCATTTCATTCCTCGTGACCATGTTCTCTTGACTCAACTTCTGACATTTCTCATTAAGGGCAACCTTCTCTTCATTATCCTAATTTTGCAATAGTTCCTTCTTGCTAGCTTAAACACATGATAGCCTCTCCTGTAGGATAACAATGAATTCCTAAGCATAATTCAATTCATTTGGTAACTTCAAGTTCTTCATCCTTTCAACATCATAATCTTCAAGTGTTGCCTCAAGTTGCTTCTCCAAACTCATATCCATGGATTTCAGATTCAGGATCTTCCTCAAGATTTTAATCTTCCTCCAAGTCACAAGGCTCTGATACCAATTGTTGGAATCCAAGAACACTGAGAGGGGGGGGGGGGGGGGTGAATCAGTGTTCTACCAAAATAATCAATTTTAACCTTATTAAAACATGCATTCGCCAGTCAGTATACTGGTACATATAAGATTCAAAGAAGTAAAGCTACCAATAATCCAATCACACAAATGAATATCATAAAACAGAGAATTATATGTGGAAAACCTTAAAGAGGAAAGACCACGATGGGATTTGTGACCCATAATACCAATCCACTAGCCATATGAAGAGATATTACAAAATATAGGGCCTTGCACTTGTAAGAAGGCTTACACCTTAGAGCACATTGCTCAATCACAAAAGGAGTCTCACTCACTACATACAAATCCTGACTACAATCCAGAGAAATGAGTGAACTGCAAAGATAGCATCTCCTATACCTGAATACAGTTCTGGTTAAGCTTTGTCTATTATGATCTGAAACCTTAAACCCTTACTGGAATAACCTCTTGCATAAACTTCACATTAAAAAAAAAATCACATTCTCCTATCCTCACACATTACAAAATGATCTAATCAACTGACCTATATACCCTTACAATCCATCATGCCTTATGTCAGCTTACAAAGATAATTACAAAATGAACATACATGTCAGCTCAATAAAATAAATATCAAAATTAATTGCCAATGTCAGATCTCCCAAAATGATGTCGACCTCCAATACTGATAACTAGATGAAGTCATTTCATCCTGCAATGCCTTTACCCAAAGAATTCCTTCCAACCGGTGAAAATACCTGGTGGTGTTGGTGCCGGTGAAGTGTCTTCCGGTAATCAACCGAACCAAAATATGAAAGCTGGACAATGTTAATGACAACATATTGAAACCAATCAAATGAGCATCAATTGCCAAAAAGTAGACTTAATGCTGCTATCCCAAAGTATTTAAGATTGAAATAACACCATGGCACATGATGAAAATCCCCCAATTAAGTTGACTATTTGTTTAAGAGGGTGAGGAGCAACATGAAGAGAAAGAAAGTTCTAAGGCATTATTTTGATGTCAAGGAAGACAGCTAGATCTATCGTAAGAGAAAATCATGCAAGATCATACTATTTTTGAACAAATTTCTTAAATGCATAACATTTCCCAAGAGAATATCAATGTAAATTATGAAAAATGCAATATTCAATACCTTTCACTTGCTTAAGATTTTTTTTTTATTTTGAGGAGGAAAGGAAATGTTCTTATCATACTTCAATCTCTAATAGATTCTTGTAGCTAATATTTTAGGGTGATAAATATCGTCTTAACATAGAGGAGAAGGTTTGTTAGAAGAGGAATTTTTATTATCCACAACTCTAATTTTTCTACTATTTATGCCATCTTGAATAGATTTTTCAAAATCAGGGCAATTATTAGCATTATGGTCATGGGTTTGATGAAAATAAATAAATAAAAGTTTTGAAGAAGAAGAATTCTTATGAGCTCTTTTGATTTGTTGTCTTTGAAGATAATATTTAAAACTTTGGAGCCTAAGGAATTCACCCATAGAGAGATGAGAATCATTTCCTAGGCCTTTTGTAGTAGTTTGTGTAGGAGGATTTATAGGGACATGAATTCCTTGCTCAAATTTCCCAATTCCTTGTCCTTTAAAACCTTGTTTTGTTATTATGTGAAAACCACGACTATAAGAATGTTGCAATTGACTAGATGAAGGAATAGGATCATGAATTTCTTTAAAATCTGATGTGTAAGGGGGAAGAAAAGGATTTGTAGATGAAGAAGGAGCATCATGTGAAATGACAATCTCCTTTCCTTTCTCAAGATTATCCTTTTTGGGAGACTGGGAATGTACATCTTCATCATCTAAAAGGTCATTTTTAGTTATTTCTATGTGAGGGTAAAGGTCATGAATAAAATGCATGACATCATCCTCTCTACATATACTTTGATGTTGGAGATAAGTCTTAGGAGAATAAGGAGGATCTAAAGATGTGACAATTTTAATATTTTGATTTTTCCCCTCTTGCTCAAAGGTATGTGTATGAAAAAAAGATGGATCCATGTTACTTTCCAATGCTTTCTCTTTTTAGAGAGATCATTGGTTAAAGCATTGGGTCTCATCCCATCCACACAAGATACCCTAGGAGAGGTACAAGGGTTAGGATCTCTAGGGTTAGGGTCGACAAAATCTTTGAGGTGATTAACATGGGAAATGTACTTTGTTAACAACATCATCATAATGCAACATAAATGATACATGAAAGATTGGTGATCTAATTAAAAGGAAAATAATTTGGAAATCCTAACAACACAATATGACCAAGTGCTATGAATGAAGAGAAGCAACATGAAATTAAAGAAACCTTTATCCAACACATGATTATATTAAATATATGTGAAGAACAATGTAATCATGTGAAAGAGAAAATTAAATCCAACTTATCAATTACCATTGTAAGTCTCTTAATTAAAATCTTAATTTGTTGGAAAAGAAGATCTAAAATTAGGACCTTTTTATGAAAATTAATTTAAAAGATGAAAGTAGTGAAATTTGAATTTTCTTTCAACCTTAGGAGGTGTTAAAATTAATTAAGTACACCAATTTTTTGGATTTAAGCAGAAAAAAAAGTCAATTCTATCTCCCGAAATATTAGGAAAAAAGCTAGGGATCATGTTGAAAGTGCACATGGTCCAACCAATTTTTTTTGAAATTTTAAGGGATGTTAGATATTATGATTTTATTGTAGAATCCAAAAAAATGACTAATTTGGAGATGTCTGGGTCGGTCAAATTGGTAGTCAAAGGTGGAAAATAGAAAGATCTTAAAAATTAGGGTTTTGTTGTTTAATAACTAAATTTTCAGAATAAAAAGGCAGATTTGAATTTCAATTTTGAAATAAAAACCAAATCTGAAACAAACAATTAAATTTTGTACTTCACAAGCTTAATTTCCTCAAGATGAAAAAATAGGGTTTTTATGCAAAGAACCTCTAAAATTTGTAAAAACATCAAACTTGGAAATGAAAATCTTAAATTCAAATTTCAATCAATTAGATCTAATGATGAGAAATCAAAATTAATGTGTAAGACGTCAGGTTCACCAAAATTTAAAGTGGAAAATTGAACCCTAGTGACTCCCCACCTAGGAGAGAGAAATGAAGTCACTAGGATGATTTTCACTTGGATGAACTTTACATTCAAAAGAGGGGCTTGAATCCACTAGATCCAAATCCAAATATGTGAATTCCAAGTGGATTGTAAGGGTTGAAGTGTGATTTTCCCTCTATTGTAAATGGGAAAGTTTACTTGTTGACTATGTGGAAAACGAAGAGAAAATGAGTGAAATGAGGAGCTATCGGTTTTGGATTATGTTGTAACTTCGGATCTAAGATATTTAGACTAATATGGATTTTCCCTATAAATTTGGAGAAAAGTCGCCCAGACTGTGTTGAAAGTGCACAAGTTCTGTGAAAAATCTGTGAAACAAAAAGGGTTTTCCTGCCTCTGTAAATGGAGTCCAAATCTGAAAAAAATAGTTGTGCACCTGCAACCTACACAGAGAATAGAAGGGAAAAAGGGTTGTGGATAGGGGTTTTCCTCAATCAAACCCTAGTTTAGGAATCAACCTTGAAAGAAAGTAATTTCAAATGCTTAAATGTAAATGATGGAAATGTATACCTTGTAGAACTACAATTTGTTGATGATGATTGCTTTGCTTCTTGAATGGAATCACAAGTGTTGCGTGAAACTGCATGTAACATGACAAAACCCTAATACACACAAATAATTGAAAATGAATTTTGTAATGTTTCCCCAATGGATGAATGAAGGAGACACATGAAGAAGAGAACTTGATGGATTCTTTAAGGCTTGAATGCTTGATGAAGACCTCTCACTTGAATTTCTCTTATTATCCTTATGCCAAATGAGGGAATTGTGTCTCCTTTTATACATGCCTAGAGGATTAATTTTCATCTACTAAAGGCTGACAAAGAAGAATGTAAACCCCAAAGAACAAATAATGCAAAAGGAACCAGGCAGACCTATCTCAGGGCCACAGTAAGAAGTGGGGATAGGAGTGCCATGCCCCTATCCTACCCTATCTTGGGGCTCGAATAGGGTCTTGAGACTATCTCAAGGCTCAAACAGGAAGGATACATGTGGTGAAAGTGCAGATTGAGGTCTTGGTTAGGGAAAGAGATGTTGTCGCCATAGTGAGGTCCTCAAATATGGTTAAAATTGCTAGGGTTACAATTTTATGACACTACAATAAGAAAGAATCCCAAGTTTTCTAGAGTTATCCTCTCTTGAACTAGCACATCAGCTGGAATTGATAGAGAATGATGCCATGATAGTAAGGCTAGCTAAGCTAATGGAGCTGGAAGAGGTTAGAGGTCAGGGTATGCATATGCTTGAGACTCATAAAGAACAAGTCAATAGAGTTTTTGACAAAAAGGCTACTAATAGGGTCTTCAAAGAGGGAGATCTAGTTCTAAAGTGAGATATAGACAAAGCCAATATCAGGTAACACTCCAAATTCAATGCTATCTTGAGTGGTCCATATGTCATCAATAGTTGCAAGGAGGCCAATGCATTTCATCTCTCCAAGCTTGATGGTGAAGTTATTCCAATCCTAGCAAATGGAATTCATCCCAAGCCCTACTTCTAAATAGGGTGTTGATGACTATGTAAATAATAGGCTAGAAGTTGGTTTTCTTTCATAAGTGCTTTTGCACTTTCCACATTCTCCTTAAGAGGGTGTGTGCTCTAGTATTTAGTTTCCCTCCAAGTGATTGTGCACAAATGTTCTAGGTATTTTCAATGACTCAGTGCCGAATGGATTCTCAAGGTTTCTGAACTTCATTCTTATCAGGCAAGCATCCGTAGAGGTCACCAAAAATGTTGTCACTTTATGACACCCTTGGTCTCTCAGTGAGAGCCAATTAGAGATATGTTCTAGGGACCAGTGTTGCCTAAATCGATCAAAGAGAAAACAATGGAATCATGAAGTGTGAAGTGTTTTCTTGTCAGAAGGAAGTTCCTAAGTCTTCTTCCCTGGAACTCCAGAACCCCAAAGTTCCCAAGTTCTCAAGTCCTCTTCCCCAGAACTCCGGAACCTCAAAGTTCCCAATTTCCTAAGTCGTCTTCCCCAGAACTCCAGAAACCTAAACTTACCAAGTTCCTAAGTCCTCTTCCTCGAAACTCCAAAATCTCGAAGTTCCCAAGTTCCTAAGTCCTCTTCTCTAGAACTCCAAAACCTTGAAGTTACCAAGTTCATAATTCCTCTTCCTTAGAACTCTAGAACCCCATAGTTCCCAAGTTCCTAAGTCTTCTTCTCCAGAACTCAGAAACCCCAAAGTTTCCAAGTTCCTAAGTCCTCTTCCCAGGAACTCTAGAACCTCAAAATTCCCAAGTTCCTAAGTCTTCTTCCCTGGAACTCCAGAATGCCGAAATTCCCAACTTCCAACTTTCGACGACTTGCAACACTTCTAGATGGTGTGATCAAAACTCAAATCTCTAAATTCTCCACCAAACCTTGAAACTTGTACACCTTCTTTTGTTGAACTAGATGGTTGCATTTAATGATTTTGGCAGGATTTCCCTCAGGTGGAGTATAGGGCTATGCTTATTTATTGTTACTTGTTGACCTTCATGTCATGCCTGCATGCTCTGACTTTGGAATCTCAGGAAATCCGCCTTCTAGAGGTCCCTTTCTTTTTGGGATTGCATTGTTATGGTATGGTCAGGTTGCTTGAATATACACAATGTCAGGTGCATGAAATTCCCTCCACTACCTGACTAACATTTTCCTACATACACAAGGGTCAAGGATTCTCTTCCTTAACCAATGGTCTCTCCTCTATGGATAGTTTTCTATATAAAGGTTGTTAAGCCTCATTGTAAAGGGTTCACTCCTTGCTAGTTTTAGTTATTCTATGCTCTTTCACTTCTCTTGAAGACTTGTATTTATCTTGCATTTCTGCAACTGTAAGTTTTTCCATTGGCCTTATAATAATTTGAAATCATCATTCTTGCCTTACTTCAACTTATGTATGTTGTATAGGTTTTCTTACCTTCATTGTAAGCGTATGTTCATGGCTTTCTTTCACATATATGTTGTGTTAACTAGTTTCTGGGTGTGACCTATGGGAAGCCTTCTCCCCTCATGACATTCAATAATTTCTAACCTCCATACATGCATTGAGGTCATTCATGCAACTGAAGTTTGTGTATCTCTTGGGTATTTCACTTGATTATTTTTGTCATTTTGAGTGGTAAGAGAAACATATTTTATCTTGATGCATCACCTCCTTTCATTTTAAGCATTTATCTCTTCCCTTTTCCTTTGCAAGTTGTTAGGATATGTTTAGAAGTAATATTTGGAGTGTTTATTTGGTTCAACACCCGCACTTGGATTGAGAAGTAATTCATCCTTCTCCGAAGATTCAACCCCCTTGTACAAGGTCCCACACTTCGGGGTTGTTTCCATGTTTCACAAGGTTGTTGAGTTAATAGCTCAGGAAGGGTGCAAGCTTTTGTGACAACAATATCCTTTTGAAATTTAGAAATAAAAATTCTTTGAACATCACCATCAGGCACTTGATAAGCAATCTGTGAATGCAAATTTTTATATCTACCAATAAAATCAATCACTTTTCTTTAACTCCTTGCTTATGATGAATTAAATCAGTCAAAGTAATATGAAGGTCAATTTTATTTGAAATTTTTGAATGAATGCATTAGCCAATTGTAAAAAAGAAGTGATAGAATAAGGAGGCAAGGAGCAATAACATTGTAAAGCTTTATCTCAAAAAGTGAGAGAAGATATTTTTGCCATGAGTCTATGATCATGAGAGAGTTTGCAAGATTTTTACACGAGTTAAGGAGTCACCTTTTCCATTATATAACTCTACTTAGTAAACTTCCATATTCTTAGGAGCAAGTACACCAACCACATCATTGAATAGTGGTCTAGCTACATCATATATGGGAACATTGGAATTTGACTAGGCCAAAGAAGCCATTGTTGTTGTAAACATAAGATACTTTGAGCTAGGTTATTGATAGTGTCTTTGATGGATGGATTAGAATGACATGGATTATGACAAAGGCATAATGTCATGATAGATAGGTAGAAGTTGAGAATAAGGAGGTGGAACATTATGGTAGATTGGTATAGGAGATGGTTTAGAAAAAAATAGAAGGCTAATGAAATTAGGCATGGGTAAGAGTATTGGTTAATATGATTGCCCACATGATCACATGTGTTGGATTAACATTTTTTGTAGAGGTAGTCATGGTAGAAGATGTATATGTAGACACATTAAGAAAGGATATAGGTATAGGATGTTAGGTCCTGGAGACAACTCAGAGGGGGGGTAAATCACTTGTCTAATAATTTCAAACCAAAACAACTTAACCAACTTAATTCTTAATACCAGTGAATCAGTCCAATATGTCGGTAGATAGTTTTAATAGTTAATTGTAATACCGGTAAGGATTAATGCATGAAACAAAAAAAAAAAATTATCCACAACACATAACACCAAAATTTGTACGTGGAAACCCTGTAGGGGGAAAAACCAGGGTGGGAAACCTTACCCACAATCAGATGATACTACTGCAGATAGTAAGTGTACATAAATGGGGTCTACACATGCACAAAGGCCAAGCGCCTAGAGCTCACTGCTCAATCACAAATGGGAGTCACATTGACTACAATTGGATGGTTAGATCCAATAAGAATGTACTGCTTAAAATAGCATCTTCATATGCTGGATTCAGTACAGGTGTAATTCTGATAAGCTTTCACAAAACCCTAGCTTCACCTTCAAATGATGTCTGCGTGTATAGCTCTGCTTAATCTCGCATAATCCTTCTAACAATTCCTTTTTTCGCATTCCCATTCAATCTTAAAAATAAGATCTTTATATTTATACCATAACCTAAGACCAATTTTAGTAGGTCGACTCTACAAGATATTACAATAAAATTATTTTACAAACAATACAATATTCGATGCAATAACCGATTTAACATGTCAGCTTAATGCATTTACAACAATAATTAATCAACTCCATAGCATGTCGTGTTGATCTGGAAAAGATAAACCTACCGGTGTAACCTGGACCTATTTGTTGGTAACAGGCAAATATGCAAATATGAATATACCAATAACCAATTTCCAAGATAAGATGTCCAAACGATGTCTTCAATGTTACCAAGTGTTTTCCATGCCATTCCTATTGGTATTTTGGTATGGTTTTGTCATTGATGTCAACACCTACTAAAACTCTAGCAGTTTGGAGATCCAGCAACATTCACTGGCAAGCAAGTGACTTTTGCATAGTCACCAATATATGGTACACTGACAAGATATAATGATCACCGACACTTGTAGTGGCATGGAAAACACTTGGTAATGTCAAAGACATTGTTTGGACATCTTATCTTGGAGAATTGTTTGTTAGCATATTCATATTTGCATATTTGTTATTACCGGCAAATAGGTCCAAGGTATACACCGACAGGTTTATCTTTTCCAGATCAGCATGGCATGCTTTGGAGATGATTAATTATTGTTGTAAATGCATTAAGCCGACATGTTGAATCAGTTATTACATTAGATATTGTATTATTTGTAAAATGTTTTTATTGTAATATCTTGTAGAGCCGACCTACTAAAATCGGTCTTAGGTTATGGTATAAATGTAAGGTCTTAATTGTAAGATCAAAAAAGGAATGTGAAAAAGGATTTGTGTGAAGGTATATGCAAGATTAAGCAGAGCTATACATGTAGACATCATTTGAAGGTGAAGCTAGGTTTTTGTGAAAACATATCAGAACTACATCGGTACTAAATCCAACAAATGAAGATGCTATTTTGAGTAGTACATTCTTATTCGATTTAACCATCCAATTGTAGTCAGTGTGACTCCCATTTGTGTTTGAGCAGTGAGCTCTAGGCACTTGGCCTTTCTGCATGTGCAGACCCCATTTCTGTACACTTACTCTCTGCAGTAGTATCATCTAATTGTGGGTAAGGTTTCCCATGATGGTTTTTCCCCTTACAGGGTTTCCATGTACAAATATTGGTGTTATATGTTGTGGATAACTTTGTCCTTTTATTTCATGCATTAATCTTTACCAGTATTGCAATTATCTGTTAAATCTATCCACCAGTATAACAGACTGGGTCATCGGTATTAAGCAATAAATTGGTTAAGTCATTTTTGGTTTAATTTTATTAGACAATGAATTCACCCCCCGCTCTTAGTTGCCTCCGGGACCTAACAATTGGTATCAGAGCTAAGTCCTCTTTTTGCAGAAGTTTAACAGCTTGAGGAGATCCAATGTCTACTAACTATTTCAGGAAGGACAATCCTAAACTTGATGGAACCAACTATGGCATATGGAAGATCAGAATGGAGACACATCTGAATTGCATTGGAAAGGACATCTAGGATGTTACAAAGAATGGTTATACTGCTACTACTCCTGGTCAGCCTAATCCACCTAACTTAACTAAAGATGAGGAAAATGATTGCAAAGCAAGAGAAGCACTTTTGAGCATATTAACAGATCAACAAATCATGGGATTATCAGATAGATCAACTGCTAAAGCAATTTGGTATCATTTGGAAACACTGAATGAAGGAGATTCCACAGTCAAAATTGCAAAACTTGAAAGCTTCCGGGCCAGGAATGAAAACTTGAAAATGGAAGAAGATGAAAGAATTTTTGCTTTTATGGAAAGAGTTAATGAAATTGTTTTGGGTATTAAATGTTGTGGAGGAACCTTAAGTGAAGATGAAATTGTTTCAAAAGTTTTAAGAGGATTGCCACTAACATATAAAATGAAGGTTACTGCTATAAATGAGTTAATAACAATGCCTAATACAGCAGTAACTAGGGATACATTGATTGGAAAACTTTCAGCCTTCGAAATTGAGGAATTTGGTCTTGTTGCTACTATAAAGATAGATTTAGCCTTCAAAGCATCAACATCATCTGCATCATCATTTGACAAATCTGATTGGAAAGACTTTTATGCAAAAGAACTTGAGGAAAGCAGGAAAGAAAATGAAGAACTTGAAGAGCTTGAAGCACTATTTGCAAGAAAAATGCCTAAAGGTCTAGTTGGAAGTAAGTATGAAGGAAAAGCACCCTTTAAATGTTTTAACTGCAACAAGATTGGTCATATGGCTTCAAGATTCCCTCATAGACATGCTAGACTAAGAGAAGAAGCTAGAAGGACATACATGCCTAATCCTGAATATCAGAGATACAAATTTAAGAAGAATGAGGACAAATCTTGTTATGTTGCTGATGAAGGAGTGACTGATGATTCTGATGAAGATTCGGTAGACAATGGATGGGTTTTTGTTGCTATAACAGAAGATCAACTGGCACCTACAGTGCAACCAGTAGAACAGGCCTTGGCAGCTAAAATTAAAGTAAAGGATGAATGGATCATTTATTCTGGATGCTCACATCATATGATAGGAGATAAAGGTAAATTCTTGAACTTTCAAGAATACAATGGCGGCTTAGTAAGATTTGGATATGACAAAGCTTGTCAGATCAAAGGTAAGGGTTCAATATCTCTTGACGGTAAGCATAACACTGACAATTTTTACTATGTTGAAGGTTTAAAGCATAATCTTTTGAGTTTTGGTCAATTAGTTGAGAAAGTATTTTAGTTACAATTTAAAAATGGAAAATGCAAAATCATGAACAAAACTAGTTTAGAAATTGCAACCGGTAATCACACTAGAGGAAATATCTTTCATTTTAATAACAGTGAAAAGACATGCTTGATTGCACATATAGATGAAAGTTGGCTATGGCATAAGAGACTCTGTCATGTAAACTTTGATTGCATGGTAAAAATCAGTACTACTAAGGCAGTTAGAGATTGACCTAAAATTGTCAAACCTCACAATACAGTATGTAAGGAATGTCAATTTGGAAAACAAGTTAGAGCTAGTTTCAAAAGTATTCCAGAAAAATCCAATAATGCTCTTGATTTAATTCATACTGATTTATGTGGTCCAGCTAGAACTAAAAGGTTACAAGGTGATAGATATTTCATGCTAATCATTGATGACTATTCTAGAATGTGTTGGGTTACTTTTCTTAGAGAAAAATTAGAAGCACTTGGAAAGTTTAAACTATTCAAAGCAATGGTTGAAAATGAAACTAGGAAGAAAATCAAATGTTTAAGATCAGATCAAAGATGAGAATTTACATCTAAGGAATTTAATACATTCTATGAAGTGAATGGAATCAGAAGACAGCTATCAGCACCTCGGACACCTCAGCAGAATGGAGTTGTTGAAAGGAAAAACAAAACTATCTTGGATGCAGCTAGAAGTATGTTATCAGAAGCAAATCTACCACATTTATACTGGAGAGAGGCAGTAAGTACAATGGTCTATACATTCAACAAAGTTCACATCAAAGGTGAAACCGGTAAGACCCCTCATGAACTATGGTTTGGTATTACTCCTACTCTTAAATATTTTAGAATATTTGGAAGCAAATGTTACATTAGAAGAGATGAGTATATTGGGAAATTTGATCCTAGAAGTGATGAAGGAATATTTCTTGGTTATTCATCTAAGAGTAAAGCATACAGATGTTTTAACAAGAGATTGTAGAAAATTGTTGAGAGTACAAATGTAAAGATTGATGAACAATTCAGAGGAACTTCAAGGTATATAGATTCTAAACCAGCAACAAAAATTCTAACAAATGAACCTACGCTAAATCCATCGGTACAGAGTGAAGATCCAGTTACACCGATATCATCTAAAAATTCCACTATGACAGAGGAACAACATCAGACAAAGACACCTTGGTATGTAAGATTGAATCATTTTGAAGATCAGATAATTGGAAACAAATACAAAGGAGTTATGACAAGAGGAAGATTGGAAAATGAAGAGGTATGTCTTATTTCTCAAATTGAACCATCATCAACTAATGAGGCATGTGAAGATAAATATTGGACTAAAGCTATGGAAGAAGAATTAGAAAAAATTGAGAAAAATAACACTTGGACATTAGTTCCCCGGCCTAAAGATAAAATGTAATTGGAACAAAATGGGTATTCAGAAACAAACTTAATGAAGATGGTAAAGTTATCAGAAATAAAGAAAGACTAGTGTGTAAAGGATATTCTCAAAAAGAAGGAGTTGACTATAATGAAACCTTTGCACCGGTAGCTATAATTGAGGCAGTTAGATTGTTTTTGGCCTTTTCAACACATAAGAACTACAAAGTATATCAAATGGATATTAAATGTGCATTTCTGAATGGAGATCTTGAGGAGGAAGTTTACATTGAACAACCTAATGGATTTTCTTTGACAAATGACAAAGATATGGTTTGCAGGTTAATGAAAGCTTTGTATGGATTGAAGCAAGCTCCAAGAGCTTGGTATGCAAGATTGGATAAGTATCTTTTAAAAATCGGTTTTTCTAAAGGTAATGCTGATAGTAACCTATATTATAAAGTGACTAATGATGACATCTTGGCTATAGAAGTTTTTGTTGATGATATAATCTTTGGAGGAGAAGATGGATTGTGTAAAGACTTTTCTATTAAAATGCAGCAAGAATTTGAAATGTCTATGATTGGTGAAATAAGATTCTTTTTAGGATTGCAAATTTCACAAACTGACAAAGGTATATTCTTGAGTCAATCAAAATACTTAAAAGAGTTACTTAAAAAATTTGGGATGGAGAACTCTAAACCGATAAGCATGCCTATGACTACAAATGACAAACTATATTTAAGAGATGAATCTACACCTGTTAATCCAACAAGGTACAAATGTATGATAGGAGGTTTACTGTATTTAATACAAACAAGACCTGATATTATGAATGCAGTATGTATTGTTTCAAGATTTTAGAGTAATCCTAGAGAAAATCATGAATCAGCAATAAAAAGGATTTTTCGGTACTTACAAGGCACTACAAATCTTGGATTATGGTATCCTAGAGATGAAGACTTTGACCTATGTGCATACACAAATGCAAACTAGGCAGGAGATGTAGATGATAGAAAAAACACCACCAGTGGAGCATTTTTTCTTGGAAGTTGATTAGTTTCTTGGTTGAGTAAGAAATAGAGTTGTAGATCTTTATCAATAGTAGAATCAGAATATGTTGCAACAGCAACTAACTATACACAGGTACTTTGGCTTAAACAAATGTTGAAAGATTTAAAGGTAAAATGCAAGGAACCTATAACTATCTATTGTGATAACACAGTAGCAATTGATATATCTAAGAATCCGGTATTACATTCTAGAACAAAACATGTTTCCATCAAACTGAATTTTCGAAGGGAAAAAGTTGAAGCAAAAGAAATAAAACTGGTTAATGTGAATACTAAAGAACAACTTGCAGATATTTTTACTAAACCTTTGCCTAAGGAGACTTTTGAATATCTTAGAGAACACTTTGGGGTCATACCCCCACCAGTAGATACTTAGAGAGTTGATGTCTATCATCAACTAGCAAAATTAATAGAGAAATATTCTTACTCTGGCTTTGATGAGGAAGCTACTTCTCAGGGGGAGTAGTTGGTATATTGAAATTGGTTGGTATTTTGTATATGGACCTGATTTTGTTGTAACTTTGGCATTTGATGTCAAAGAGGGAGTGATATGTATGGAAAAATACATTATCTTTTGGGAAGAGATTGGTATAGAAAAACATAAGGGAACTCATATTACTCTCAGGGGGAGAGATTGTTACTTTAGGGAGATTGTTGGTTTTTATATTTGGCATTTATGTTTTGGCACTTTGATGGTTTTTCCATCTTATGTTGCCATCAATGCCAAAGGGGGAGATTGTTGGTATTTTAGTATGGTTTTATCATTGATGTCAACACCTACTAAAACTCTAGCACTTTCGAGATCTAGCAGCATTCATCAGCAAGCAAGTGACTTTTGCACAGTCACCGGTATATGGTACACCGGTAGGATATAATGATCACCGACACTTGTAGTGGCATGCAAAACACTTGGTAATGTCGAAGACATTGTTTGGACATCTTATCTTGGAGAATTGTTTGTTAGCATATTCATATTTGCATATTTGTTGTTATTGGCAAATAGGTCCAGGGTATACACCGACAAGTTTATCTTTTCCAGATTAGCATGACACGCTTTGGAGATGATTAATTATTGTTGTAAATGCATTAAGCTGACATTTTGAATCAATTATTACATCGAATATTGTATTATTTGTAAAATGTTTCTATTGTAATATCTTGTAGAGCCGACCTACTAAAATTGGTCTTAGGTTATGGTATAAATGTAAGGTCTTAATTGTAAGATTGAAAACTGAATGTGAAAAAGGATTTGTGTGAAGGTATATGCGAGATTAAGCAGAGCTATACACGCAGACATCATTTGAAGGTGAAGCTAGGTTTTTGTGAAAGCATATAAGAACTACACCGATACTGAATCTAGCATATGAAGATGGTATTTTGAGTAATACATTCTTATTGAATTTAACCATCCAATTGTAGTCAGTGTGACTCCCATTTGTGTTTGATCAGTGAGCTCTAGGCGCTTGGCCTTTTTACATGTGTAGACCCCATTTATGTACACTTACCATCTATAGTAGTATCATCTGATTGTGGGTAAGGTTTCCCACCATGGTTTTTCCCCTTATAGGGTTTCCACATACTAATATTGGTGTTATGTGTTGTGGATGACTTTGTCCTTTTATTTCATGCATTAATCTTTACCGGTATTGCAATTATCTGTTAAATCTGTCCACCGATATAATAGACTGGTTCACCAGTATTAAGCAGTAAATTGGTTAAGTCATTTTTGGTTTAATTTTATTAGTCAACTGATTCACCCCCCCCTCTCAGTTGCCTCCAGGACCTAACAATTCCAAGTGTCAGTGATCAATATATCCTATCGGTGTACCATATACCGATGACTATGCAAAAGTCTTTTGCTTGCTAGTGAATCTCAAAGTGCCAGAGTTGATAAGTGTTTAGTAGGTGTTGACATCGATGACAAAACCATACCAAAATACCAAAAATCTCCCCCTTTGGCATTGATGGCAACACAAGATGGAAAAACCATCAAAGTGCTAAAATAGAAATGTCAAATACCAAAGTACCAACAATTACTAGAGTATAAGTAAACTCTCCCAAAGTAACATATTTTTCATACCAATCTCTCCCCAAAAGATAATGTGTTTTTCCATAGATATCACTCCCCCTTTGACATCAAATCCAAAGTTGCAACAAAACCAAGTTCATATAAAAAATACCAATCAATTCAATATACCAACTACTCCCCATGAGAAGTAGCTTCCTCATCAAAGCCTGAAATAAGGTTTCTCTGTTGATTCTGCCGGTTGATGACAATCATCAACTGTCTAAGTCTCTACCGATGGGGGTATGACTCCAAGCCGATCTCTGAGATATTCAAAAATCTCATTAGGCAAAGTTTTAGTGAAAATATCTGCAATCTACTCTTTAGTATTCACATAAACTAGTTTTATCTCCTTTGCTTCAACATGTTCCCTTAGAAAATTCAGTTTATGTTTGGTTTTAGAATGTAATACCGGATTCTAAGATATATCAATTGCTACAGTGTTATCACAATAGATAGTAATAGGTTCCTTGCATTTTACCTTTATGGCCTTCAACATTTGCTTAAGCCATAGTACCTGTGTACAGTTAGTTGTTGCTGCAACATATTCTGATTCTGTTGTTGATAAAGATGTACAACTTTGTTTCTTGCTCAACCAAGAAATCAATCTGTTTCCAAGAAAAAATGCTCTACCGGTGGTACTTTTTCTATCATCCAAATCTCTTGCCCAATTTGTATCTGTATATGCATATAATTCAAAGTTTTCATCTCTAGGATACCATAATCCAAGATCTGAAGTGCCTTGTAAGTACCGGAAAATCCTTTTTACTGTTGATTCATGATTTTCTCTAGCATTACTCTGAAATCTTGAAACAATACATATTGCATTCATAATGTCAGGTCTAGTTTGTGTTAAATATAGTAAACCTCCTATCATAGATTTGTACCTAGTCAGATTAACAGGTGTAGATTCATCCCTTAGAGATAATTTGTCATTTGTAGTCATAGGTGTGCTTACCGGTTTAGAGTTCTCCATCCCAAATTTCTTTAGTAACTCTTTCAAGTACTTGGATTGACTCAAGAATATACCTTTATTAGTGTGAGAAATTTGCAATCCTAAAAGAATTTTATTTCTCCAATCATAGACATTTCAAATTCTTGTTGCATCTCAATAGAAAAGTCTTTACATAATCTATCTTCTCCTCCAAATATTATATCATCAACAAAAACTTCTATAACCAATATGTCATCATTAGTCACTTTATAATATAAATTACTGTCTGCATTACCTTTAGAAAAACCAATCCTCAAAAGATACTTATCTAACCTTGCATACCAAGCTCTTGGAGCTTGTTTCAAGCCATACAATGCTTTTCTTAACCTACAAACCATATCTTTGTTATCTATCAAAGAAAATCCATCAAGTTGTTCAATGTAAACTTCTTCTTCAAGATCTCCATTTAGAATTGTACATTTAATATCCATTTGGTATACTTTGTAGTTCTTGTGTGCTGCAAAAGCTAGAAATAATCTAACTGACTCAATTCTAGCTACTGGTGCAAAGGTTTCATTATAATCAATTCCTTCTTTCTGAGAATATCCCTTACACACTAGTCTTTCTTTATTTCTAATTACCTTGTCATATTCATTAAGTTTGTTTCTAAATACCCATTTGGTTCCAATTACATTTTTATCTTTAGGCCGGGGAACTAATGTCCAAGTGTTATTTTTCTCAATTTTCTCTAATTCATCCTCCATAGCTTTAATCCAGTATTCATCTTCACATGCCTCATTAATAGATGATGGTTCAATTTGAGAAATAAGACATACCTCTTCATTTGCCAATCTCCCTCTTGTCATAACTCCTTTATGCTTGTTTCCAATTATCTAATCTTCAAAATGATTCAATCTTACATACCGGGGTGTTTTAGTTTGTTGCAGTTCCTCAGTTATAGTGAAATTCTCAGATGATACTAGGGTAACTAGATCTTCATTCTGTACTAGTGGATTTAGTGTAGGTTCATTTGTCAAAATTTCTGTAGCCGGTTCAGACTCTATATACCTTGAAGTTCCTCTGAATTGTTCATCAATCTTCACATTTGTACTCTTAATAATTTTTTGTAATCTCTTATTAAAACATCAATATGTCTTACTCTTAGATGAAAAACCAAGAAATATTCCTTCATCACTTCTAGGATCAAATTTACCAATATACTCATCTCTTCTGATATAGCATTTTCTTCTACATATTCTGAAATATTTAAGAGTAGGAGTAATACCAAACCATAGTTCATGAGGGGTCTTATCGGTTTCACCTTTGATGTGAACTTTGTTGAATGTATAGACCATTGTACTTACTGCTTCTCTCTAATATACATGTGATAGGTTTTCTACTAATAGCATACTTCTGGCTGCATCCAAGATAGTTCTATTTTTCCTTTCTACAACTCCATCCTGTTGTGGTGTCTAAGGTGCTGATAGTTGTCTTCTGATTCCATTTACTTCACAGAATGTATTAAATTCCTTAGATGTAAATTCTCCTCCTTGATCTGATCTAAGACATTTGATTTTCTTATCGGTTTCATTTTCAACCATTGCTTTGAACAGTTTAAACTTTCCAAGTGCTTCTGATTTTTCTCTGAGAAAAGTAACCCAACACATTCTAGAATAGTCATAAATGATTAGCATGAAATACCTATCACCTTGTAAACTTTTAGTTCTAGCTGGATCACATAATTCAGTATGAATTAAGTCAAGAGCATTGTTAGATTTTTCTGGAATACTTTTGAAAGTAGCTCTAACTTGTTTTTCAAATTGACATTCCTTACATACTGTATTGTGAGGTTTGACAATTTTAGGTAAATCTCCAACTGCCTTAGTTGTACTGATTTTTACCATGCAACCAAAGTTTACGTGACAGAGTCTCTTATGCCATAGACAAGTTTTATCAATGTGTGCAATCAAACATGTCTTTTCATTGTTATTCAAATGAAAGATATTACCTCTAGTCTAATTACCAGTTGCAATTTCCAAACCAGTTCTATTCATAATTTTGCATTTTCCATTTTTGAATTGTAATTGAAAACCTTTCTCAACTAATTGACCAATGCTCAAAAGATTATGCTTTAAACCTTCAACATAGTAGACATTATCAGTATTATTCTTACTATCAAGAGATATTGTACCCTTACCTCTGATCAAACAAGCTTTATCATCTCCAAATATTACAAGACCTCCATTATACTCCTAAAAATTTGGGAATTTATTTTTATCACCAATCATATGATGTGAGCATCCTGAATCAATGATCCATTCATCCTTAGTTTCAACTTTAGCTGCCAAGGCCTGTTCTACCGGTTGAGCAGTAGGTGTCGGTTGATCTTCTATTGTAGCAACAAAAACCATCAATTGTCTTGTGTGGGGGAAAAAGTGAAACTAAGCAAACATGCCCTAATCTCACTTTCAATCACACATTTGTGGAATACGAAAGAGCCTAGAGGTATCACACAATTGGCTACTTCTTTTTGTGGAAGAGAGAGCCACGGGCTACCTATTAGGAATTCTATTCATTTGTTGTAATTGAAAGATAAAATGATGCAAGTTCAACTACTAGCCCTAGAGTGCAAGTATGAACAAATAACAAGATTGCAGAATTGAACTTAAACAATGGAAAGTTGTAAACACAAGGACAAGACAAGAATGTAAATGCGTACCGGGTGTTAAAATCTAAGTGAAAATGTTCGGGACGGGGGTGCGGGTGCCACTGTCCTTATTTTGCACCTGAAACTGCTGTTTTGCAACTTGAAAAGCTGTCAGAAAAATGCTGAAACATGTTGTCTGACAGAAGGACCAGGGTGCCCAGCGCCCCTGTCCCAGGGACCAGGGCGCCCAGTGCCCTTGTCCTGGCAGGACTAGGGCACCCCACGCCCCTGTCCTGGTAAATTTTTTGTTTGCAATAATTTTGGTCATAGAGAAAGTCAATGCAAAAATAGAGCAAACCAAAACAATAATTCAGTTCCCGGTCAATGTTCCAATTGTAAGAAGTATGGTCATAGGATAGGACATTGTAGAATGAATGTGAAATGTCATGCATGTATAAAGTTTGGACATATGGCTAATCAATGTAGGTCAAGCAATGATCAAGGATATAGTAAGGAAATTCAGAAGAACAATGTCACTTTCTATGCATGCAACAAAATAGGACACATTGATAAATATTGTACAAGAAAGAATTCACCGGCAAGGAATGACATATCTAATGAAAAGGGAAAACAAAAGGTGGATGAAATCCAACAAGATCATGCTAAACAATGGACAAGAAAATATAAAGATCAACCGACAGTGGCAAATGTTGAATACATTATACCACTAAGAAGGGGGTGAATCAGTGGTTCCTATGAAATCTTTACCTTTTAAACCAATTTTTGAGCACTGGTTAATAACCTAACCACTAAGCAATCAAACCATCAAGATAAGAGATGATATAAAAAATAAAACACACAAATGTACAACTCACAACACCGAATATATGAGGGAAACCCAGTATGGGAAAAACCTCGATGAGAAATGTTGTTGGAGTCTACTACTCCAATCTAGCCTCACAATAAAACAATGGATTACAACGATTTAGGACACCAACCCTTGCTAATTTAGACCACCAAACCAAGGAGCACCAAGCACCAAATCAGTGTTATACAATGATAGCACCTTGTTGCAAATGAGTTTTGCAACACCTGATCCACTTATGTCTACCGGTTACCAACCTCCTCTATTTCACCTGTTTTTCTTCTATCAGTTATCAGACTTATCTCTCTTATCACTTATCAGTTACTCTCCACCTTTCTTCTCTTCTTCTAATCTTCACCCTTCATGGTATCACTCCTAGATTCCTTCCTAACTGATCAATCCCTACTAGTACACTTGAATGTTAAGACTATAACAATTCACCAGTCCTCTATCACTGTTGATAAAGACCTCTTATCGGTTCTATCAACTAACACCACACTCTTACTCACTATTGAAAGAACTCTCAAACAAATTGTCTCTCTTTTATTTCTCAAGCTATCTTTTCTTTCACAACTCGCATCCATGATCTTCATCTTCAGTCTCTAGTCCACATATTTATATTTGACAGTTCTCGTCAAAATCAATATTCAAATTATAGCACGTTAGGGTTTTCTTCCACCAAATCAATCTGCAATGGTGCTCTAGGGTTTTCTTCAACCAAATCAATCTACATTCAATCTAATCAAATCTACATTTCTATAATGATGATCTACATCACATCAATCAGCACCACCACATCCTCACCTTCCAATGTGCATTTTTTGGTTTTAGACGTTTGCAACTGGTTTTTCGGCCTTTATTTATACATCACCATTAATGTTTCATTTGTTTCCTCCAACCAACGAACACAAGGATCAGATCCTCTTACAAGATTGGATTAGTAACTTTTCCTCTTTGTCTTCCTTGAGCCACAACATTCTTCCATCGATCCATGATTTGTGGCTTCTCCATTACTGTCAACCTACTTACCAACTACCACATTAATGAGCACTTCACTAACCTCTACATGCTCGCCACATGTCATCCTTGTCAACATCTACTTCTGCTCAGACTGCTAAGTCAATTTTTCCACCTCTTCAAACTACTATGTTGGTTTACCATCATTCACTAGCCAAGACATACTACCGGTTCAACTCACTTTACCGGTATAACCTAACCAATTCTCCTTCAAGCTAGTTAATGTTTCCTCTATTGGTGGACCAACTTGGCCTGCCATCTAACATAATCAAAACACATTGGTTCATCCACTTAGATTATTTACCGGTAATGTTGTACTTCTCTCTGTATACCGATGATCACATCCCTATTATCCTTTGCTTGCTTGTCGGTGATCCTATTTACCGGTAGATGTTGCACTTCATGTGTACCAGTAGCATACCTTACTTGGTAGCTTGCATCATGCTTCCTACATACTGGTTGACATCAATGACAACCTTGTTAATCTGCCTTCATACATTGACCATCATTACTCCTCACCAACAATTCTCACATACCTTGACCATCATTACTCCTCACCGGTATTAATTCCATACCGATTGACATCAATGACAACATAATGCCAACAATCTCCCCCTTTGGAATTGATGTCAATACACCTATGAGTCTCCATGCCAGTAGGTTTATCACCCTTTGACAATAATGACAAAGGGTCAGTGTGTTTCATCATTCAGTTTATTGTTCCCCATTGACACAATCTGCATTTTGTCATAACTAATCCATTCTTCCCTTTTGGTTCATACTACACTGGTTAGACTATGAAGACTCCCCCTTTGTTAGATTTCCTATGTGTGATTATAACTAGTACAAAAGGCATAAATTCCTAAACTCCCCTATGGCTAGCATGTGATTTATGAGATACAAATATTTCTATAAAAGTCCCCCTAAACCATAGGTCACCTTAATAGCTTAAGTGCATGAGGTAGGTGACACAACTCCCAACTTGTGTCTCAAATACTCAAAAGTTCTTACCAATAATGGTTTGGTGAAGATATCTGCCACTTGTTCACTTGTGGGGACATATTCCATCATGACCTCCTATCCCTCAACCTTCTCTCTGATAAAATAATACTTGATGGCTATATGCTTTGTCCTTGAATGCACCATCAAGTTCTTTTATATATTGATGACACTTGAGATATTACACCAAATGGGAATAGGATCAGAATTGTCCACCTATATGTCCTTGACGGTCTGGTTCATCCAAAGCACCTAAGAGCATCATGTGGTAGCAACAATGTATTCTACTTCAGCAGTTTATAGTGAGATTGAATCCTACTTCTTGCTATGCCATGAGACCAACTGGTCACCTAAGAAGAATGCACCACCACTTGTGATCTTCTAGTAATCAATGCAACTTGCCCAATCAGCATCATTATATGCTTCCAAGGTAAATTCCTTGTGTTTAGGATACCATAATCCATAATTGAGTGTCCCCTGCAAGTACCTAAAAATTTTGCTGACTACATTCATATGTAAGTTCTTAGGTGTTGCTTGAAATGTAGCCACCATACACATTGTCTGCACTATATCTGATCTAGAAGTAGTTAGATATAATAAAATTCCAATCATGGATCTATACAATGTCTGATCCACTACTGGTGACTCATAATTCTTTCTTAGTTTGCATCTAGTCACCATGGGGGTACTCACCAATTTGGAGTCGTCCATTTGAAACTTCTTTAGCATGTCCTTTGTATACTTGGTTTGTGAGATGAAGATTCCCTTATCTATCTATAATATCTACAAACCAAGAAAGTATGTCAACTCTCCAAGAATTGACATCTCAAACTCTGACTACATCTGATCAGCAAAATCCTTGCATAGAGTGTCCTTGTTATGTCAAAAATTCATGTCATCCACATATACAACCACAATAATCTTGTGGTTTCCTTTTTCTTTAACATGCAAGTTGTTGTTAGTACTTCCTTTACTAAACCCTTTCTCCTTTAGATACTTATCTAACCTTGAATACCATGCTCTTGGAGCCTTCTTCAAACAATACAGGGCCTTTTTTAACTAGCACATAAAGGTCTCATCATCATGTGGTAGAAATCCTTCTAGTTGTTCCATGTAGACCTTTTCTTCCAAATTTCCATTTAGGAAGGTAGATTTTACATCCATTTGATACACTTTAGATCCTTTATAGGCTAAAAATGCTAGAAACATCCTAATGGCTTCTAGCCTAGCTACCGATGCAAATGTCTCTTCAAAATCAATGCCCTCTACTTGAAGGTAACCCTTGCAAACAAGTATAGCTTTATGCCTAACAATATTACCTTCTTCATTCATTTTGTTCGGGTACACCTAGTTGGTGTCAATGATGTTCCTGTCTACTGATCTAGGGACTAATTCCCAAGTCTTGTTCTTATCAATCTACTGTAACTCTTCTTCCATGGCAGCCATCCACTTCTCATCCTTGCTAGCCTCATTGAAGGTTTTAGGTTCCATTTCTGTCATGAGGAAGAAGTTTACCTACTCATTATTCTTGTCTAGTCTTCTCCTTGTTTGCACACCATCATACTTATTTCCTATGATCTTCTCTTCTGGGTGATTCTTCTGCACATACTAGTTGGGGGACTTACTAGTTTCATCTTCCAATTCATTGTTAGTCTTAACTTTATTGTCTTCATTACTGGCATCATCATACCAGTAGTCTTGTGGTTGTCTTCCTTTGTGTGGATCTTCATCAACTCTAACATTCACACTTTTAATGACTCTTCTTAGTCTCTTATTGTAGCACTTGTAGGCCTTACTATGAATTGAGTAACCAAGAAAGATACCTTCATCACTCCTAGAATCAAAACTACCTAAGCCATCCATATCTCTTTTGATAAAACATTTACCTCCAAAGACCTTGAAGTGTTTAACTAATGGTTTCCAGTCATACCATAATTCATAGGGTGTCATATTGCTATTTGTTCTCAACTGCACCTAGTTTAGAGTGTGCACTGCACTATGAACTCCTTTCCAATAGATATCTGATATGTTTTCCTCATTCAACATGTTCCTAGCCATCTCCTTGACTATCCTAGTAATCCTCTCTACCAATCCATTTTTTTGTGGTGTCCTTGGAGTTGAGTACTGCCTTCTAATTCCATGTCTCTCACAGTAGTCCTTAAACTCATTGGATGTAAACTCTCCACCCCTGTCTGATCTTAGGCACTTTAAATTGTAACCACTTTCTTTTTCTACCATCTTCCAGAAGATCTCGAATCTCTCATATGCCTATGATTTATCATGGAGGAAGGTCACCTATGTCATTCTCGAGTAATCATCTATGAAAAGCATGAAGTATCTCTCACCAACAAGATCTCTTGTCCTAGTTGGACCGCATAGATCAGAGTGCACAAGTTCAAGTGGCCTAGAAGTATTATATTATTTAGTTTGAAAGGACACCTTAGTTTTTTTTCCTTTTACACATTCATCACAAAATGTGCTTACTGGTTTGATGATCTTCAGTATATGTCTCACATAACCCTTCTTTCTCACCTTGACCAGGTTATCAAAATTTATGTGGCCTAGTCTTCTATGCCACAACTAGCTCTCACCCACTTGTCCCAACATGCATTGGGATTCAAAGAACTCTTTTAGTTTGTATACATTTCCATATATTCTCTTACCTTCTACTACTATCTGATCAGTACTCTCCTTCCTTATCTAGCAACCGATAGAGTCAAATGTGAATTTGTATCCTTTGTCGCACATTTGACTTACACTCAGAAAATTGTTCTTCAGGCCTTCTACATCATATACATCATGAGCCTTCAATTTTCCATCAATGTTCAGAGTACCTTTTCCCTTTATCTTGATTGAAGAATTATTTCCAAACCTCACTAAGCCACCATTCCAATATTCAAACTTGATGAATTTCTTCTTGTCTCTGGTCATGTGGTTGGAACAACCACTATCCACTACCCATAGATTTCTTCTTTCAGCCTGTAGGGTAGTATGCACAATTAGGCTTGATTTTGATTTAAACTTGTTCTTCTCAACCCAAATCGGTTGAGTTTCCTTCTTCTTTCCTACAATTTCTTTATGCATGGGTTTAGCTTCTAGTTTCTGATTAGAAGTTGTCCTCTTCTACTTCATTTTTTTATCCTACAATGCTTTGCGATATGTCCAAACTCATGACAGTTATATCACTTCATATTGTCATTAAAAGATGAGTTTGAAAACCTATTATAGGAAACCAGTTCTCTTCTCCTATAATCATAACTCTTATGACCCAATCCATTGCACTGATAAAAAATGACATTCATCTCACAAAGTGCAGATAAATAATTTCTACTTTCATAGCTCATAGTGGGCTTATTCATCAATCTATAGTCAACTATCCTATATCTAAACATGTTACACTGGTAACAATAACCATAAAACTTTGGTACATACCAGTTGTTGGAAAATGCACACTCCAATGAGAAATTGTAGGTGATTGAATGTATTGTCATTGATGGCAACCTTGCAATCCTATGGCATCGACAAGAACCAACACTGGCAGACTCTACACCAACATATAGTTTACTGGTAGAAACAAAGATGATTACCGACACTCCAGCAGACATGATTTTGTTTATTGCATATTGTATTTAATTGTAATATGTTTTTGTAAGCCAACAAGGATAATTGTAATAGGACTCATATATAAGTATGAGATCTTGTAGATCATTTTATGTGATGCGAATAGATGCGAATATGGGAAGATTATTATGCGAATATTAAGGCAGATTTTCGTGTAAGGTTTTCGTTACTATATAAGCTTAAATGGTTACTAAGCCTAGCATAGCAAATGTTGAACTAAAGCAGTACATTATATTGGATTTATATAATCCATTTTGTAAGTCAGTGAGACTTCCCTTTTTGTAATTAAGCAGTGAGCTTTAGGCAATTGGCCTTCCTGCATGTGCAGGCCCCTATTGTAAGTAATTTTTATTTATTGGCCAGTGAGTGAATATTGTGGGTCACAAATCCTGCCAAGGTTTTTCCCACATCGGGTTTCCTTGTTTAAATTTTGTGTTATGGTGTTCTTTCTATGTTGTGATTATTGTTCTTATTTATTGCATCAATTTTGGTTTACCGGTACACTATTTTGTAATGCAATTTATTTAATAAGATTAGAAAATCTGTTAACCGGAAAGATACTAATTCACCCCCCCCTCTTAGTATATTTCAAAATCCTAACAATTGGTATTAGAGCCTAGTCTTCCTTTTTCAAAATCCTAACAACTTGAGGGAGATTCTGACACTGGTATAGATGGAAAATTTGAGAAAACAATTGGAAACAACTCTTGCAGACTATGATGCAGAAAAGTTGAAGAATATCAAACTTGAAGATGATCTAAAGGCTGTACAATACATCATTCAAGGACTTTAGGAGAATCTTATTATTGCTAGAAGAAAAATAAGAGAACTTCATGGAAAGATACAAAGTGATGATTATGAAAAAGGAAAGAAGGTCTCTAATGACACTGTAATGACCCTAACCAGTGCAACCCATGATAGCAGATCGTTGAGAGTCAATGATGTCAAAGATATAAATGTTAGATTCATTAGCGTGATTCTAGGATACAAAGCTACACATGCTAACAGATTAAACTCTGTTTCTAGTTTATGTATCAAGAGTGCTTATGACATGGTAAACAATAACAATAAAATTGACATATATGAATGGTTAAAAGATCAATTGATTGACAATCTAAAGAAAATCAAAGGAGAAAAGAAAGGTACTTTCAGATTTGGTAATATACTTGTGTGTCTATTTCTATATATTACTAAGGAAGTTCTCGGTATAGGTAGAAAAGAATTTGGTTTTGATATATCGGTAGGAAAACAACTTTTGGATATCTTTAACAACAAGGGAGATGACAAGGAAATGAACATAATTGAATACTTTTGGGCATTTAAGGATAGAATGAAGACTAGGGAAAGACTATCTCAAGCCATAGTTGACAAATACCAAAAGGAGATATGCTTTTTTATAAAGAAGGATGAAATCTGGATGGAAGCAGTGGTCCCTAGAACAATTTGGGTAACTGAAATGGGTTATGAGGCAGATGAAAACATAATAGAAACATATGCTAAAGCCCTACTCGAAGCCCCTAGAGAACCTGAAGAGGAAATATTGTGTAGTGCTAAAACCATTGAAAGAAAAGTTCAAACCATGAAACAAAGGAAGAGCAGAGAACAAACAATCAGAAAA
Organism: Cryptomeria japonica; assembly: GCF_030272615.1. NCBI lineage: Eukaryota > Viridiplantae > Streptophyta > Pinopsida > Cupressales > Cupressaceae > Cryptomeria > Cryptomeria japonica. The sequence goes on along the minus strand of NC_081412.1, from coordinate 617,058,396 downwards.
GTAACTAAACAAGCAAAAGAAATCAAGGAAGACTTGTTGAAAAAGACTGGTATCAAGGAAAGCGACCTGGAAGGAATACAACCGGAGGCACATCTTTCACCAGTTGGAACCTCCTCTGGTAGTGAAATACCAACTGAATTTTAGAGAGTAGAAAGAAAAAGGAAACCTTCACCGGTACCCACTCCTACACCTAAGAGAACAAGAAGGAAACAATAGGCAGTAAGGCCTCCGACAAAGAAAATAATACCCAGGAAGAAGAAGGAAAAATAGGTTATCCCCCCACTTGATATTCTTCTAAATGGAATTACTGAAGAAGGAAACTTGTCCAATATCAGCAAGTTTTATAATACTTTCACTAATGAAGAAAAGGAAAGCATAGAAAATAGTATCATTCTACACTTAGACATTTACAAGAAATTTTTTATAGAAGTTGTAGATGACTTACCAAGTGATTTATATAGAAGACTAGATGCAAAGAGATTAGCAATTGTGGAATTAGATAAGAAGATAAAGGTAGAAAAATTACTTGTAGTTCGCCTAGTGAAATTAGCAAAAGAAATTGATGAACTGATAAGTGAGGCTAATAGGACTATATTTTCCACTGGTCACCGACATGTAGCTCTAATGGCTGGTAGAATGAATGAAATATTTGAGGAGACAATGGACAAATGGGATATCTTCTTTGTAGAGAAGGAAAAGCTAGAAGAACTTAAAAGGCTCAAAACTTTCAGAGTCTATCAAAAGGAAAAAGATAAAGGTAAAGGAAAGGTAGGTGGTCCTCCAAGCATAAAAGTAATAGATAATTTGCCCCCACCTTCGTCTGATACTCCACCAGCACAAACTATTGATACACCACTAGTAACTAATAATGTTGAGTTGGAATCACCACATGAAGATCCTAATCTTGATTCAGAGGTGTTATATACAATGAATATTGATACACAAGAGGTTAACATTGTGGTTGATAAGGAAACCACTAAGAAGAAAGATGTGGCAACTGAGCCACTGGCCGAGGATATTCCTTTAGAAACACATGTTGAGGATAGAATTGGAAATGTTGAGATTGGGATTGAAACACACAATGAACAATCAACTGATCCCCTAGATACTGGAAAGACAGATACCACTAATGTGCACACTAAAAAACCTACTAAGTTAGAGCAACTAACTACTGATAACATAGTAAAATTTGTTGAGATATTGACAGTAGACAGTTTAGAGGTACATACTGGAAAAACCGATAGATAACACTGAGACACAATTAGAGAAACCGGCAAAAGATAGCACAGGGAAACTGATAGAGGTACATTCTAAGAAACATGAAGAGAAAAAGGTTAAGACAGAGACAGTGCCATCGGCAACAGCTAAGAAACCCAAACCTTTGCTAGTTGAGATGAAGACATAGACTGACCTACTAGAGGTCACCATAAGCAAAGAGGTTACTCACACCGGTGGATTACAAATTGTTAAGGCAGTTGGACAATCTTCTGGTTCCTCCTTAATAGAATTCAGATCGACAAATGTTACAGAGGTATTATTGGATTCCATCTAGAAAATCATAGAGTGTAATGGACTTGCATATAAGGCAATTGATGACACCACTCCTTTATTGAAATTGATTGCACCCAAGTTCAATATGGACAATAAAGATTCCTTGAGTCAACTAGACACATTGTCTAAGTATATAACTGACAATCTTTTGACAGTTGATTAGATTAATGAGGAAACATTTAGTGAGAAAATGAATAAAGAGAAAGAAAAATTATTTGAAGAGCCAATAAAAAGATGCAAGGAACACATTGATACCTTATTACCGGCACTAAGAAAAACAATAATGGAATTTAAGGAGTTGTATAGGGATACATGCAAAACTGATGTTTTGACAGTAGATATAGACAAGAAAATCAGTGAAATACATAAAGAAATAAATATTATTGCTGATAATATCATTGGTACACCTGAACCATTATCAATAATAGAGCAGGAAATAGGAGAATTTGAGGAAAAACTTGAGAAGTTGGAAAAGGAAAAGGAAAGAGTAAAGTTCAAGGCTAAGAAACTGAAATGCAAACTTGGTCTGAAACTTGACATCATCATCTCCTTGAGAAAAGAGATATCAGAGGCACTTATTCATGAACTTAAGACACCAGAAGAGTGAATGCACATACTCATCGGTACAATACAAAGGATAGAAGCAGCATTAAAAGTTAGTGAAAGGTTCACTAACAACTTAAATTTTGTACTGGCAGATCTATTTCAGATTGTAACCAACCAGTTATAGGGATCCAGCTAAGAACTACACTCAATTGACATTTTTGACAACCTTTTTCATTGATGTCAAAGGGGGAGTAGTAGGAATGAGAAAAATGATGATAGAAGAGATCATCTACTTAGGGGGAGCACACATCTGGTACATTTTTTGCAAATTTTTGGACAACACATTTTGGATACAATTTTGACTTTTTCTCATGAGTGTTGCCATCAATGCCAAAGGGGGAGATTGTTGGCAAATTCACACTCCAATGAGAAATTGTAGGTGATTGAAGGTATTTTCATTGATGGCAAGCTTGCAATCCTATGGCATCAACAAGCACCAACACCGACAGATTTTACACCGACATATAGTTTACCAGCAGCGACAAAGATGATTATCGACACTACAGCCGACATGATTTTGTTTATTGCATATTGTATTTAATTGTAATATCTTTTTGTAAGACGAAAAGGCGAATTGTAATAGGACTCATATATAAGTATGAGATCTTGTAGATCATTTTATGTGATGCGGATAGATGCAAATATGGGGAGATTATTATGTCAATATTAATGCAGATTTTGGAGTAAGGTTTTGGTTATTGTATGAGCTTAAACCGGTACTGAACTTGGCATAGCAGATATTGAACTGAAGCAGCACATTACATTGGATTTATTTATTCCATTTTGTAAGTCAGTGAGACTTCCCTTTTTGTAATTAAGTAGTGAGCTTTAGGCAGTTGGCCTTCCTGCATGTGTAGGCCCCTATTGTAAGTAATATTCATGTATTGGCCGGTTAGTGAATATTGTGGGTCACAAATCCCACCAAGGTTTTTCCCACACCATATTTCCTCCTTAAAAATCTTGTGTTATGGTGTGCTTTCTATGTTGTACTTATTGTTCTTATTTACTACATTAATTCTGGTCTACCGGTACACTGTTTTGGAATGCAATTTATTAAATAAGATCAGAAAATCTATTAACCAGCAAGATACTTATTCACCCCCACCTCTCAGTATCTTTGGTAATCTTAAGACCGGTTTGGTTTCCTTGGTCCTACAAGCATCCATCTTCCTGAGTGGTTTCTTCTCATGTTATTGATTCTAGTGAATGCTTCATGATCAACCTTTGTTTTACTCCTAGGATTTGTATTCTGGTATATTGAATGTGGTCTCTGGTACATTGATTGGGCTTTACCAATTTTCAGGCTGGTTTCTTGCAGCTTCTGCATAAGTCTTTGTATCGGTATCCTTTCTTACAGTGAATATTTTCTTCACTTCACCTTCACCTGAAGAAGTGAATTGAATCTCTTTACCTAAAGTGTCCTTGTTGTTTTAACTTTGACCTTCTTCAAATCCTAAACACCAGTGTCTTTTGATTGCTTTTGTTTTCTCAACATTTTGTTCAGGGCTTCGATGCTACCCTCATACTTTCTTCTTGTTTCTAGTTCCTCCTTGCTCTTTTCAAGCTCTTTTATTAGATTTACTATTTCTTCATCTAGATCTTGATGCTCCTTTTCCATTTTTATCATGTCATAGGATTAGACTTGTCCAAATCAGCAATGACTTGATTAGACTTGTCCAGGGATTGCTTCAAAAGATCTTGTTCTTCTGTAGTTGCATGCTTGACTTTCTTGAGTTCTCTTATTATCTTTCTCAACTCCTCAAGAGTACTTATGATCTCACCTTCTAGGTCCACCTTGTTGGAATCCAAGAACACTGAGAGGAGGGGTGAATCAGTGTTCTATCAGTAATATAAGGTTTTACCTTATTAAAACATACACATATAAACTGATAAATGAAGAAACATATAACATAAAGTAAATAAACCAACCACATGAATGAACACCATAACACACATAATTTTATATGTGGAAAACCTCAAAGAGGAAAAACCATGGTGGGATTTGTGACCCACAATATCAATTCACTATCCATATGAAAGATATTACATAGCATGGGGGCCTACACATGTAGGAAGGCACACTGCCTAGAGCACACTAGTCAACACACAAGAGTCTCACTGAGTACAAGCTTTTGCTGAGATAAAATAGTAATGGTGAACTCACAAAATGCATCTGTAATTACAAAAAGAGTTTTGGTTAAAGCTCTATTATGTACTAGTTCATAAACCCTGAACCCTTCTACCGGTGTCTCCTTTCCTCCAAGAATTATTTACAAACCATCTACTGATCATAGCATGATATAACTTTTGCATACAAATGATCTACATACATATCCTTCGCATTACTTTTTTTCTACCTTATAATATATTCAAAATGACCTAACAAACTATCTTATATACCCTTTACAAATAATATGCCTTATGTCATCTTACAATAAATTACAAAAGATATTTAATGTCAGCCCTATACAAAATGATTTTATAAATAAAACCTTTCAGATCCTAGATTGATGTTGGCTTCACTAAAGTGTTGGATGTTGGTGCCGGTGATGACCCTAAATATTCCAATGTTGATATCTATCAGTGTATGCCTCCAATGTTAGTATCTATCGATGTATGCCTCCAATGGAATCTTGTTGTTGTCAATGACAACATATTAATCCAATGAGTGTCAATTGCTAATAATCTCCCCCTCTGGTATTGATGCCAACACTCATGTGAAAACTAGATTCCCTATCAATTCAACAATAACATGAAACATGAAGACATGCTCCCCCTGAGCTGATTGACTTTGTCTGCAATATAATTTGTCTGATATCCTCCCCCTAGGATTATATACATATACATATTTTTCACATACATATACTCCCCCTTTGGCATCAATGCCAAAGAGCAGTGAAAGAATTGAAATAATTGAAAGAATTGTTATAGCTTACTTTATCTGAGCTTGACCAATTTCAAGATTTCCGAATAAGCTTTTTCTAGCAACTGTATATAGGTATCCCAACCAGTTTTGAATGTTTCAGATATGGATACAAGTCCACTCATTAAATGTGCAAGTGTTTCTTTCTAAGTGGCTTCTGTCGGTATGGGCTTTGCAAGCATATCCATACATTCCCTCTTATGTACACCAAGTGAATCCAATATTGTACTCACCAAACCTCTAAGACTCTTTTCTCTCCAAATAATATTGTCTCTTTCCTTTTCCAAAGAAAAAATTTGGTTCTCCAAAGTCAAAATTTGTCCATCAATGGATGTTGTAAGTGAAGTTAGTCCATCAAAAGAATTAGCAATAGTAGCAATCTTTTCTTGTAACTCCTTTATCCTCTTATCTACATTTGTTATAAGAATCTCTATATTACAACAAACCCTGTAGATTTTAGTACCCTGTTTCAAATTTTTTTCAATAAGTATAAGTTTCTTTTCAACCTTCCTCTTCTTTGTCTCAATAATCTAGTCAAAAGTGGCTTTCTTGGCCAGAGTAAATCTTTCAAGTTCTTGTCGGTCATAAACCTGCTACAATGATTAAAAGTTTTTAGATATGTGCTTTGTCAATACCTTAAGCTTTCCCAAAGGGCTTGCTTCATTTTCAACCATACAATCAGGAATCAATATGTGCAAAATTGTTATTGATTGATCTATTATTCCTTTGTCTACAGATCCTTCCTTCATTATCTTTTGAGTAGCCATCATCATTAGCTCTGTGGGACTCATCTCTCTGATTTATTTCTTCTCAACTTGAGAAGTATCAATTGCCAAAATTTCTATTGGGGAATCAACTGTCGGTATGGTATCAGTCTCCTTTTCCTTATCCTCTCCTGGTGTATCCATTTTCTCATCCACTTTTGCATCGGTGGCTTCGCCACTTGGTGCAGTATCTCTTATTACCAGTGGAGTATTATCCATAATATTATCAGTATCCTCTATATTATATATTTTACCTTTCTCTAACTATACAAATGCAGTCTCTGTCGGTTTAGTCTGTACACTCTCATCGGTTTTAGGATTAACTGTCAGTTCATTCAAAATTTGATCTGAACTTCCCAAAATTTCTTTCCCAAACCTAGTAGCTCATTCATGAAATACAACATCAAGAAGACAATAAGATTGCAAAACCGGAAAGTTCCTTTCTTAACACCTTTTATCTTGCCAAGATTTAACATTAATTCACTTCCTAACCATTCATACAAGTCATACTTTTCATTATTCTTTATCATTTGATATGCGGCATGGATACAGGAACTGGTAAAAGAGTTCAATCAACTTGATTGAGTTACCTTGTAGTCGATGATCATGCTGGCAAATTTTACATTTGTATCTTTGATGGTGTTGACCCTCATTGATCTTCCATCATGGGTTGCACCAGTGAGCTTATCAACCGCAATGTTGGAGATCTTCTTTCCTAGTTCTTGTCCAGCTTTGGATAAGTCAGTGACCACCTGAATAGCTTCTTTGGTGATCATGTGGGGCTAGTCCAGCCAGATAAATTCATTATGGACCCTAGTTAGAATATATCTAAACACTTCATCATTGAATTCTAGTATATACAAGATTCCGGTTAACCCTAGGTCTTTAATGATTTGATATTCCATCTTGATTATTCTGGAGCTTCCTAGTATAATAGATTGGTACATTCCTTTTATTTCCTCAGTGCCTAGATCCTCCAAGGTGCAGTGAATATAGGCCCTAACATCTTCCACATAAACTAAGCCATCAGGAACCTTAAAAAATGTTCCAATAGAGTCTTCTTTCATTGCAACTTGAGGAAATTCCTTGAAAACAACTCTAAGCCTATCCTTAACCTCAACAATAGTGGGATTCACAATGAAAGTAGGAGAAAATGATGATCCAGATGCCATTTCAAAGAAATACCTAGATAACAATGGTCGGTTGAAAGATTTTGATTACTTCCCAGATAACTATTGGAAATCCTTTGGAATGCCTTTTCTCGCTCTTGATCGCCTGTGATTTTCCTTTACTTTGCTCTAGTTTTCTCGAGTGCTAGGTGAGTGAAAATGAGTCCATTTTTCCTTTTTATCAATGAGTAAACCCTAATTCATCAATGTGATAAATGCTTAGCGATGTGCCCTACTGGATGTCAATTTCACAGTTTTATGCTGGATAAATCTCCATCAATGATCAATACCACTTTCTAGATCTCTTCCAGGGAATATGCAATATTTGCAATGAATTTTCCTGCCCCTAAGGTGTATACCTCAGTTACTAGTTGAATTTCCTGTCGATGCAGGAATGTACTGATCTACCGGTGGAGTTAATGGTGCAGTTACTGGTGTAGTTGCATCTCCGCTGGGTTCTTCATATTTCTAACCCATCTCTAGGTGTGGTCTTATTGTATTTCATCTACCTTCTACTTTCCTTTCTCATTTTCTTTATCATTTCTAACCGGTGTAGTCTTGCTTCTGCAATACTTAGCAATATGACCTATTTTGTTTCATGCATCACATGTAACATTATTCTTTTGAATTTCTTTGACATATCCAGTGTCATTCCTTGACCTACTTTGATTAGCCAAATGTCTAAACTTTCCACATGCATGACACTTAACATTCATCCTGCAATCTTCTGAGTTATGAACATATTTCTTACAATTTGTGCATGGATCAGGAACTGAATTGTAGTATTGATTTGCTCTATTTCTACATTGTCTAGCCATATGCCCAAATTTATTACAAACAAAACATCTACCATTGAATTTGTAAGCATTATATTTCCTTACCGGTTTCCTCTGGTCTAATGAGTTCTGCATACCAGTTGACTGATCTTCATTTGCAGTATCAGAGATTTCACCTTGTACAAAGCCAAGTCCTCTAGAATCTTCACTCTGCCTTTGTCTTTTCAATAAATCATCCAACTGTGTAGCACTAATCCTAATTTTTCTTTATACTCACTTGCAGTAGTTAGATCATCTCTTAGAGTCATTATTTGTCTTTCAAACTCTTGTTCATTATTATAGGATTGTACCAAATTAGTTTTCAACATATCATTCTCATAAGCCAATCTGCCACATTCTTCAAATTTGTTCTTCAAAGATATAGCAAGATTTTCTTCCTTCTTCTTTCTGTCTTCAATATATTTTGACATCCTCATAGTCAGGTCTTGTATTTCATTTTTCATGAGCATGTTTGCTTGACTCAATTTCTAACATTGTTCCTTAAATGCATTTTTCTCTTCATCATCCTAGTTTTGCAAAAGTTCCTTCCTCCTAGCTTGAGCAGATGATAACCTTTCTTGTAGAAAAGGAATGAATTCATTAGAAAAATTCAAATCATCTTGCAGCTTTAAGTTCTTCAACCTTTCAGCATCATAATCCTCAAGTGCCATCTCAAGTTGCTTCTCCATGGCCATGTTCAATGATTTCAGTTTTAGGATCTTCCTCAAGCTGTTAAACTTCCTCCGAGGTACCAAGATTTGATACCAATGGTTGGAATCCAAGAACAATGAGAGGGGGGGGGGGGTGAATCAATGTTCTACCAGTAATATAAGATTTTACCTTATTAGAACATACACATATAAATCGATAAATGAAGAAACATATAACATGAAGTAAATAAACAAGCCACATGAATAAACACCATAACACACAGAATTTTATACGTCGAAAACCTCAAAGAGGAAAAACCACGGTGGGATTTGTGACCCACAATATCAATTCACTAGATATATGAAAGATATTACATAGCATGGGGGCCTACACATGCAGGAAGACACATTGCCTAGAGAACACTGCTCAACACAAAAGAGTCTCACTAACTACAAGCTTCTGCTGAGATAAAATAGTAATGGTGAACTCACAAAATGCATCTACAATGCCAAAAAAAGTTTCGGTTAAAGCTTTGTTTTGTACCAGTTCATAAACCCTGAACCCTTCTATTGGTATCTCCTTTCCTCCAAGAATTCTTTATAAACCATCTACTGACCATAGCATGATATAAATTTTGCATGCAAATGATCTACATACATATCCTTTGCATTAATTTTTTTCTACCTTGTCATATATTCAAAATGACCTAATAGACTGTCTTATATACCCTTTACAAACAATATGCCTTATGTTGGCTTACAATACATTACAAAAGAGATTCAATGTTGGTCCTATACAAAAATTTTACAAATAAAACATTTCGGATCCCAGACTAATGTTGGCTTCACTGAAGTGTTGGATATTGATGTTGGTGTCAGTGCCAGTGTCGATGATGACCCTAAATATTTGAATGTCGGTATCTGCTGGTGTATGCCTCCAATGTTGGTATTTGTTGGTGTATACCTCCAATGGAATCTTGTTTCCATCAATGATAACATATGAATCCAATGAGTATCTATTGCCAACACACCTCACCTTCAACGTCTTCATCTTCCTCTTCTTCATTTATCGGTTCATCTACTACCATAAAGAGGTTAAACACTCTTTCTCCCTCACAACAGTCATCCTTTGATACACTTTCTTCATTTGTGGTATCATCCTCAATGGTGTATAGGCTTTTCTTCTTCTAGTAGCTTCTTATTCCCTTTCAGTAAGCCTTCTTTTCTTGGCTCCTTCTCAAGGTTCTTTCAGTTCTTTGTAGATCTTATGTTGGCAATTGACACTCATTTAATTGGTTTCATATGTTGGCATTGATGGCAACATGTTCCGACTTCATTCTTTAGTTTGCTACTTCATCAGAAGAGACTTCATGGGCATGAGCAGGTATCTTCACCAGTAGGAAGGATTATATGGGTACCGGCATTGAAGACCGACATGCCTTACAAATAGGGGTACCGGTATAGGAAGCTGACATCATTGGGAGATCCGATAATTGGCAATTAATTTTGATATTTATGTATATATGTAATGAATCGACATGTATAATCATTTTGTAATTATATGTGTAAGTTGTCATGAGTCATGAAGGATTGTAAGGGTATATAGGTCAGTTGAATAGATCATTTTGTAATATGATTGTAATGGTTGTAATTGAGGATGTTGTGTGATTAGATCAGTAATGCGAAGGTTATTCTAGTAAGGGTTTAGGGTTTTAGAACCAAAATAGTCAAATTTTGAACCAGAACTCAATCAGGCATAGCAGATGCATTAAATGAGTTCACTCTTATATTTTATTATTCAAAGTGACTATAGTTAGTGAGAATCCTTTGTGTTGAGCAGTGTGCTCTAGGCTGTAAGCCTTCCTACATGTGCAGGCCCCCATATTATGTAATATCCTTTCATATGGCCAGTGGATTGATATTGTGGGTCGTAAATCCCATCGTGGTTTTTTCTCTTTGTGGTTTTCCACATATGAATTCTCTATGTTATGGTGTTAATTTGTGTGATTGGTTCATTGATTGCTTTGATTCTTTCAATTATATATGTACTTGTTTACCAGTTGGTGAATGCATTTTATAATAAGGTTAAAATTGAATTTACCAGCAAAACACTGATTCACCCCCCCTCTTAGTGTTCTTGGATTCCAACAATTGGTATCAAATCCTTGTGCCTTGGAGCAATTCTAACAGCTTGAGGGAGATCCTGAATCCGGAATCCATGGATATGAGTATGGGGAAGAAAATTGAGGTAGCACTTGAAGATTATGATGCTGAAAGGATGAAGAACCTAAAGTTACTAAATGAATTGAATTATGCAAAGGAATTCATTCTTATCCTATAGGAGAGGTTGTCATCTATTCAAGATAGGAGGAAGGAACTTATGCAAAATTAAGATAATGAAGAGAAAGATGTTGTTAATGAAAAATGTCAGAAGCTAAGTCAGGAGAATGTGGTCATGAGGAATGAAATGTAAGACCTAACTATGAGGATGTCAAAGTAGATTGAACACTGAAAGATGAAATCTGAAAACCTTGAGAGATCTTTGAAAGATAGATCTGAAGAATACATTGGATTGGCTCATGAAAATGATATGTTGAAAACAAAATTAGTGCAATCCCAAAGCAATGAACAAGAACTTGAAAGACAGATGATAATTCTAAGAGATGATTTGGCTATTGCAAGTACAAGGACAAATTCATGGTTAGTTCAACACAACTTGATAAATTATTGAAAAGCCACAGACAGAATGGAGATTCTAGTGGACTTGGATTTGAACAAGGTCAAAGCTCCACTACTACAAATGAAGATCAAAACCAGAAGATACCGGTAAGGTAGCTTAATGCTTACAAATTTAATGGTAGATTCTTTGTTTGTAATAAATTTGGTCACATGGCTAGGCAATGTAGAAATGGAATAAATCAGAACTATAACTCTACTCCCAACCAATGTTCTAAATGCAATAAGTATGGTCATAAGACAGAAGATTGTAGAATGAATGTTAAATGTCATGCATGTGGAAAATTTGGACATATGGCTAATCAGTGCAGGTCAAGAAATTATACCAGTTATAGAAAAGCAATTCAAAAGAACAATGTTACATGTTATGCATGCAACAAGATTGGACACATAGCTAAGTTTTGTAGAAGAAAAAATCCATCAGCTAGCAATGATGGATCAAATGATAAAGGGAAAGAAAAGATCAATGAAATCGGGCAAGATCATATCAAGAAATGGCAATGACAAATCAAATGATAAAGGAAAAAAAAAGATCAATGAAATTAGGCAAGATCATATTAAGAAATGGGCCAGGAAGATAGATGATCAATTAGTATATGGGAGTGCTTTGGTTACTCAACCGGAAGAGGAGGTTTCTCCTACACTGGCAAAAAGCTCATCTGGTAACTGAGGCAAATGCCTTAGGGATAGGCAAAATTCATGAAAATATTGCATAAGCCCCGGGAAGAGGATCTGGAAGATGTTCCAGACATTGGAAAAGGTTTATCTGGTATGGAGATGTTCGACCAAGATCCGGTATGTTCCACCAGAAGTCATTCATATCAATGATGGATTAGGGTTTCTTGAAGGTTAAAAGGTTGAATCCACTTAATTTTTTTATCATCTGGCATTTAGAGTTATTAAAAGTGATATAGAGCAAGTCTAAGATGATTTAGTGCAATCAGATATTTGCTTCAGCGATTCCACCAGCGATCGAAAGAGTTCTCCAGGGTTTCATCAGCAACCATTTCTCAGGTACTTATCGAAATCATCTTTCATCATGGAAGAGGGATCATCCTCTACTCTTACTTTCATTGAAAATATTATTGTTGTTGAGGTTAAGGACCTTCCCAAGCCAATTTTCAAGCAATGTCTGCATATTGCCACCTTGGATGATTCAGTTGGTGCATTTTCTCATGTTCTAGGAAGGAGTTGTTTATGTGGAAGACATTAGAGCATACATTCACTACCACATTAAGGATCTAGGTACCAGTGACATCAAGAGAATGTATATGAGCAAAGTTAGGGGAGACTTTAGAAAGATCAAGCCCAAGTATAAGCACATTGAGGATCTAGGGTTTACTAGCATTCTTGATATCCCTGAATTTGAAGATGAGATCATCTTATATGTACTAAGTAGAGTTCATGGAGAGTTCATTTGGTTGGATAGACCTTATAAGATCACAAAAGAGGAAATTAGGACCATCAATGGTTTATCGCAGATTGGTCAGCATCCAAAGAAAGAGACTTCAAATGATCAAGTTAACAAACTCACTGGTGCAACTTTGGACTGGCGATCAATGAGGGTCAGCACCATCACTAACAAAGACATCAGATTTGGAAGCATGATCATTGGGTATAAGGTAACTCAATCCAATCATCTCAGTTTTGTTTCTAGCTCTTGAATATATGTCACACATAAGATTATGAGGGAAAATGAGAAGATAGATCTTTGTGGATGGATGTTAGATGAGTTGTTAATTAACCTTGGGAAGATCAAAGGAGAAGAAAAGGGGATATTTTAGTATGGGAATATTATTATTTACTTGATGCTATTTTACCTTAATAAAACTCCTAGTTTTGGGAAGAGACAACAGCCATTTGATATCTCGGTAGGCAGACAACTGAAACAATTTATTGCTAGTTTGGGGTTATTTTAAGGAATTTCATAAATTAATAAAATCCAAAGAGAGGGTTCCTAAAAAATTACTGAGAAATACTCAACTGAGATCTGCTTTATGATAAACAAGGATGAAACCTTAATGGAAGTAGTTAAACCCTGGAATATATGGATAGAGGAGATGGGATATGAGGTTGATGCTAAGATTATGGATGCCTATGCTAAGATGTTGATTGATGCTCCTATTGATAAGACTAAAAATCTCCTTTGGTACTACAAAACAAAACAAGCAAGAGGTTCAAACTGAATTCAATCAGAAGAAGAGGGAGAAACAACAAGGCAAGGCCAACAAATTTGTTGAACAAGTATCTCAAGACATCAAGGCCTTAATGGATGTTGTTCCAGCAAAAGAAAAGAAGAGGAAAGAGCCTAAAATCTTCATTGAGCCCATTCCACTAGACTCTAGAACTAAATATGACACACCTTTATCATTCAAGAGGGTATTGAGGAAGAAAGGTGAGGAGTCTAAGGAGGAAGCAAGGAAGCAACCAGTAAGGAAGCTCACAATAAAGGTACCGACCAACAAACCTAAAAAGAAAAGAGCCCTAAAGGAAACATCTCATACACCTTCTACACAATCCGGTACTGGAAGAAGAAAGAAGATGGATGACACAAACCTTGCTGTTGTATCTGATAATGTAACTATAATCCCACCCAAGACTTGTGCAAAATTGATAGATGAAATCACTAAGGATAGAATTTTGAAAAATATACAATTCTATTATGAGCACTTAGATGATGATGAGAAGAAAGAAATTGAAGAAGCAGTTTTGTTATACGGATATGTTTAAGAAGGCTTTGTTGGAAATTGAGAAGCAAATACCCACACAACTATATGATAATATAGATACTAGGAGATTATCCACTATGGAGGAGGAAAAGCACATAAAAAATAAAGAATTATTAACTACTTGTGGATCAATTACTCCAAATGAGTTGGATATGACACTTGAAGTTATAGACAGAACAATTATTTGTAATAAGCACAAGATAATTAGTCTTATGTCAGGTAGGGTTAGTGAAATAATTAGTGAAACCCACAAGGCATGGGCTCAATTCTTTATTGACAACCCTGGTTTCTACATTTCACAAAAAGCTAAGACTAAGACTACTAACATCCTGGTTGAAGGGAAAGGTAAAGGTGTAATGGGTGCCTCACCCATAATTTTGAAAGATAATAAGGCATTAGATGTAGAGCCCCTAGTAAAATCTAATGTAGATGACAATAAAGAGATACCAGAAAAAGTAGATATATCGGTAGATTCACAGAATGTACAGGTTACAAATGTTGAGGACAATAGTCCTTTAGATCAAAATGTACAGGTCAAGGATATAGTTCATGTGGAACTGACAATAACTGATACTGTACCAAGTGGTGAAGCCACTGGTGCAAAAGAGGAATCTAGGAGGGAACCAATAGCAATAACATCATTGTTGTCAATTGACACCTCACTGGTAGAGAAGAAGAGCATAACTAAGATGAGTTCTACTGAGCTCATGATGATGGCTGCTCAGAAGATGATGAAGGAAGGATCAGTGGACAAAGGAATAATTGATCAATTAGTGCCAATTTTGCATAGACTTGTCCTGGAGTGTCATTTTGACAAAGGAGAAAGCCCATCCGGCAAGCTCAAAATAATTATTGAGCACATTTCTAAGGATTTTCAATCACTGGTATAGATATCTAACTGGCAGGAATTAGAGAGATTCACACAAGCTAAGAGAGTTACTTTTGATTGTGGATGATTGAATCAGAGAAAAAAGAGATTTCTGACAAACTGAAATTAATTGATAATGCTTTAAGGAAATGTACTAATATATATAGAGTATGTTGTAATACTAGATTACTTAGTGCATATATAGATAAACTGATTAAGGATTCTCAGGATTAAATTGTAGTTATAGTGAATGCTTTTGATGGTTTAAATCTTTTGACTACATCTATTGATGGGTAGATTTTGGTATTAGAAGATGAAATCTAATTTCTTGAAAGGAATAAAGACAAAATCATAACAAGAGCTAAAGGGCTCAGAAGATTGGTGAGTCCCCGGTTGGACTCCTTGAGTGTACATAAGAAGGAATGCATTGATATGGTTGGTAAGCCCACACCGACAGAGATTAAGAAGAAAGAGTCCTATGCTCACATGCTTAATGGACTTGTATCAGTTTCCAGCACATTCAAATCCAGCTAGGACACTTGTCTCGAGATTTTGGAGAAAGCCTATTCAAAAAATTTCAAGTATATTCAGCTTTGGTGAGGTGTTTTGGGACACATTCTTTGTATAGTATTTCATTCTTCATCCTAGATTTTGATATTTCTTTTTGTCATTGATGTCAAAGGGGGAGGTATAGGTGAAAAATATATTCTTGACATCAGAACATATGGAGTATTTTGTACAGATCATGATCACATATGGATATTCAGCTCAGGGGGAGCAGTCTCAGGGTGAAACCGACAGATGGAAACCATTGTCATTTTTCACATAATTGTTGCTATCAATGCCAAAGGAAGAGATTTCTAGAAATTGACACTCATTTGATTGTTTCATATGTTGTCATTGATAGCAACATGTTCCTACTTTATTCTTTGGTTTGGCACTTCACCGGAAGACACTTCACCACCACCGACATGTATCTTCATTGGTAGGAAGGATTCTATGGGTATCAGCATTAAAGACTGACATGACTTACAAACAAGGTACCAATATAGGATGTCGACATCATTGGGAGATCTGACAATCGACAATTCATTTTGATATTTATGTATATATGTAATGAGTCGACATGTATAATCATTTTGTAATTATCTATGTAAGCCGACATGAGTCATGAAAGATTGTAAGGGTATATAGGTCAATTGATTAGATCATTTTGTCATATGATGGTAATGATTGTAATTCAGGATGTTGTGTGATTAGATCAGTAATGCGAAGATTATTTGGTAAGGGTTTAGGGTTTCAGAACCGGGACTCAATCAGGCATAGCAGATACATTAAATGAGTTTAGTCTTATGTTTCATTATTCAAAGTGACTGTAGTCAGTGAGACTCCTTTGTGTTCAGCAGTGCACTCTAGGCTATAAGCCTCCCTGCATGTGCAGGCCCCCATATTATGTAATATCTTTTCATATGGCCAGTGGACTGATATTGTGGGTCACAAATCCCACCGTGGTTTTTCCTCTTTGAGGTTTTCCACATATAAATTCTCTATGTTTGTGCATTGACCAATAACAGAATTGTAGTTTTGATTTTCTCTACATTGTCTAGCCATATGCCCAAATTTATTACACATAAAACATCTACCATTGAATTTATAAGTAGTAGATTGCCTTACCAATTTCCCCTGTTTTGATGAGTTTTACATACTAGTTAATTGATCTTCATTTGTAGTCCCAAAGCTTTCACCTTGTACAAATCCAAGTCCTCTAGAATCTTCATTTTTCCTTTGTCTTCTCAATAAATCATCCAACTATGTAGTACTAATCCTGAAGTTTTCTTTATACTCACTTATAGTAGTCAGATCATCTCTTAGAGTAGTTATTTATCTTTTAAGCTCTTGTTCATTATTCTAAGAGTATTCCAAATCAGTTGTCAACAGATTATTTTCATGAATCGATCTGTCACATTCTTCAAATTTTCTCTTCAAAGATATAGCAATATTTTCTTCCTTCTTCTTTTTGTCCTCAATATCTTTTGATAACATCATAGCCGGTCTTGCATTTCATTCTTCATGAGCATGTTAGCTTGACTTAGCTTCTGACATTGTTTCTTAAGTGCATTTTTCTCTTCATCATCTTGGTTTTGCAAAAGTTCCTTTCTCTTAGCTTGATCAGATGATAACCTTTCTTATAGAACAAGAATGAATTCATTTGTAGAATTCGATTCATCTTGCAATTTTACGTTCTTCATCCTTTCAGCATCATAATCCTCAAGTGTCATCTCAAGTTGCTTCTCCATGGCAATGTTCAATGATTCCAGTTTTGGGATCTTCCTTGAGTTGTTAAAATTCTTTTGAGGTACAAAGCTTTGATACCAATTGTTGGGATCCAAGAACACTGAGAGGGGGGTGAATCAGTGTTTTGTCGGTATCTTAAGATTTTACCCTTTTATAGCATACACATATAAACCAGTAAATGAAGAAACATATAACTTGAATCAAATAAACCATCCACATAAATGAACACCGTAACAAACAAAATTTATATGTGGGTGTAACGTCATAAATTGTACGCACTTGCTAAAGCAGTACAATTTAACCCCTAGTTTAGCACCCGCCTTGGCGCAGTTGTATTTTGCATTGCATTTCCCCTTTAGCACTTAATTAATCAAATTAATTAGGTCTAAAGGTTCTATTTCATCATTTTCCACATCATAAAGTTGGGCCCTTTCATTAAAGCGTGCCCCTTTCATTCTATTCCTCCAATACATCACTTAATCAAAAACCCTAATTAGGCCCTATTCTGAGCTTGGGGGCTTGATTTCGGGGGTCAAAACATCTCGAAATCACCTGTAACTTCGGGATTCTCTCTAAAATCATCATATCTGACGACCCTGAAAATTTGGTGAAAAGTTGTCGGGACTGTGGTGCCCGGAGTGTGCACGGTCCTGGACATTTTTCCTGAAATTTTAGGAGCGTGATCCAATCATAAAATAAAGCTTAACCCCAAGAAATTGGCGGGATATTCAATCTCTAGGTCGGCCAAATGTTGGAATTAAGACCTAGGGTTTCATACATAAGAGCTCTCTTTCTTCATTTGAAGGGATCGGATTTTTGTTTTCAGGAACCTCATATGCAGCGAAAGAGAAGATCTTTGAAGACTTCAACAACTTTCAACATCCCTCTATCAAGCATTTATCAAATCCATTCATCCATTTAGGGCTTGGAAGACATTGAAGAACAATAGGAGATCACCGACTGAAGATTGGCTTGTACCTCTCCCTTGGGGGTTGGGTATGATTTCATGTTGTTTTCATGTCTTTGCATATTTTCAATATATCATTTATCCATGCTTTAGATCACTTTGCATCTTGATTTGGAGCATTTACATTATCATTTATAAGCAATTAGGGTTTACTTTCTAGGTTGCTCTAGTTTGCTTACTTGCATTTTAGATCTTGCACACACACAAGGTCTGCACACACATTAATTTTACAATACAACTTGGCTATTCGTGGAGGTGGGAATCACCGAAGCGGGGGTTTGACTAAGGCAAAACCCTATATAGTAGCCCAAACACCTTTTTCAGATATAAGTGCAGGTTTCAGGACTCGGACGACGCCGCAGGTTGCAGATCTGGGAAAAGCAGGTCGAGATAGCACCCCCCACAAAATTATAGAGAAAAAGACCAGGATAGGGGCGTGGGGTGCCCTGGTCCCTGGGATAGAGGCGCTGGGCGCCTTGGTCCTCCTGACAGATAGTAGTTTTTAGCATTTCAGACAGTTTTCCAGAGTGCAAAACAGCAGTTTCAGGTGCAGTTTCAGGTGCAGAATCAGGATAGTGGCGCCCGCGCCCCGGTCCCAAACATTTCCACTCAGATTTTGACTCCGGGTACGCATTTGCATTCTTGTCTTGTCTTTGTATTTACAGCTTTCCATTGTTTAAGTTCAATTCTGCAATCTTGTTATTAGTTCATACTTACATTTTAGGGTTAGGAATTGGACTTGCATAATCTTACCTTTCAATTACAACAAAGGAATAGAAACCCTAATAGGTAGCCCATGGCTCTCTCTTTCACAAAAAGAAGTAGCCAATTGTGTGATACCTCTAGGCTCTTTCGTATTCCGTAATGTGTGTCAAAAGGTAGGATTAGGGCATGATAACCTAGTCTCGCTTTTTCCCCCACACATTTTGGTGAACCCAACGTGAATCTATCATTGCTTCCTCTTGCATTGCATTTGTTAGATCTAGATCTAGATTTAGTGTGTTTTCATTTCATTTTCATTAAAAAGAAAAAAAAAAAAAAAAAAAGAGTGTGTTTCTTTGCATTGTGTGTTTAAATTTCATACAACTTTTATTTCAGAATGTCAAACTTTTATTTGCAAAATGTTCATGCTTATGATGATTATTATGAGTATAGCCAAGATGAATTAGATGAAGCTTTAGATGAGTTTTTGAACCCTAAAGATGCCAAACCTTTATTTTACCAAAAACTCATAAACCTTGTTACTATGCCATTTCGTTGTGATGAGAAGATAAGTTGAATGAGTCCTCTCAAGGGTACATTCCTATCAACTCTTCCACTGAATCTAGTAACATGGTTGTTTTCAATAATCCCCTCTATGAGGAGATGTCTCCTTTTGAATCAAAAGATAAACCTTTTAATAGATATGATCATGCTTTGTTGGATGATGCTCTTGATGACTTTGTGGCTTTATCGAAATCTCTAAACAAGAACAAGACTTCTAAATTGATTAACATGATAAACTTGAATGAGCATAATAAGCCTCTCTTTGAAGTCCAAGGTGCTTGTCCTTCTCCCACCTTTCAAGTTCCTAAATCACCTCTCCTTACTGTCCAAGGAGGGTATGATTCCTTTATTACTCCAAATAAACCTATCATCACTGTGCAAGGAAGAAAACCTATAAGTCCTTATAATTATGCCAAGCAATTAACTAGAGAGAGTTATCATGCGGTTGCCCATACTTATCATACTAGAAATAGGCAGCCTAGTCCTCCTCCTGTTATTCCAGTTTCTCTTCCGAATCCTCAACCAATTCTTCCGCAAGCTCCACGTATTTCACAAGTTCTTAGTAAGGAATATGATCTCATAGAACAACTTAAAGTTACCCCTGCTAAGATATCCCTTTGGGATTTGATTCAAACTTCTTCTGCTCATCACGGAATGTTACAAGATGCTTTGAAAGATTTGAATGTTCCTCCACCGAACACATCTAGTAATATAGCATCTTTGGTTAACTCTGTGATGAATCCTAAAGCTCAAATTGTGTTTACCCAAGATGAGTTTCCTACTAGCGAAATTCAACATCAGTATGATCCCCTGATGATTGTGGTTATCATGAAAGACACTGCTATAAGACGAACACTAGTAGATAATGGCTCTGGTCTCAATGTGTGTAGCATTAATCTTTTGCATAAGATGAATGTGGATACATCCCTAATTGAGCCTGACTCTCATCCTATTCGAGGCTTTGACAATGTGGCTAAGACTTCATTAGGTATTATCACCTTACCCCTCACAGTGGGGCCTGTTACTTTGCCTACTCCTATCCATGTTATGTCGGGAAATCTAACATACAACTTGCTATTAGGTAGACCTTGGATTCATAGTATGCAAGCTGTCCCCTCTACATTGCATAGACAAGTTAAATTTATTTATAACAATAAGACATATACCTTGATAGGTGATACTAATTTCCAAGCTTGTTTACAAACATCTACTTCCAAAGGGGGTTCTTCTAAGCCATCCTCATCTAGTGATGACTTTTTAGACAAGATACCTATCGATGAATCCTCGCTCTCTGATGATCAAAATTCTTTGGATGAGTCTGGAGCTCCTGAAGAAGATTCTTCTCAATTTGAAACTACACATAAGAAGGATTTTGATCCTGAGAAGATTCTCGCAGACGACGATTAGGGATCTCTTGATTTTAATCCCACCTTTATAGGTGAATATAAGGTTCCTTTGAGAGAGCTTAAAGCTGAAAAGAAGGAAGAAGTTAAAAACCAATCAACACTACCCGAACCTATGAGTAATAACTTCGTGGTCGCTTCTCAAACTTCTTCTCCCCGCACTTCCAATTCTGAAGAGTTTGACTCTTTGTCTTATGAAAAACCACCTTCTCTTTCTGAAATGGCTGATCGTTATGGTCATGGTTTTCACATTTTTGCTAAGCATGGGTATCATGGAAATGGTTGTGGTGCTCATGAACAAGGGATAAAGGTTCCTCTAGAGAATAATCTTCACAACCATGCCTTTGGACTTGGCTATAATCCCTGTAAGCGCACTAAAGCTTCTAAGAGACCATGTATTAGTGTTAATACTATTTCTACATCTCTATCAATGCAACACCCCGAGTATATTGATGAAGATCCTTTGTGTGCTTGTGCTTTGGATGTTTTTCCTACCGATGATGCTTTAGCTGAGTTTTTAGGAGCATATGATACTCTTCCTCGTTATCATCACAATAGGGGACTCCCTTATTGTTTGAACACTGAAGCCTATTTTGGAAAAGAGATTGATAAGGATGAGATTGTGAAAGAATTCCCTCAGCTAAAGGATACTCCTCAACAAAGTAATCTTCTCATAAGAGACACCACTAATGTTAAGATGGATCCTTGCAATGAAGAAAAAGTTATTAAAATTGGAAAATGTCTGGACGAAGAGGAACAAAAACAATATGATGATTTATTGCATGAATTCCCCGAGATCTTTGCTTGGACATACTCTGACATGCCTGGTATAGATCCTAAGATTGTTACCCATAATATTGTCTTAGTTCCTGATGCTAAGCCCGTGAAACAAAAGATTCGAAAAATGAATCCTAAAGTGGCTCTGCTTGTTAAGGTTGAGATTGAAAAATTATTGGAGGCTGGATTTATCTGCCCTATTGATTATTCCCCATGGATTTCAAATATTGTCGCTGTGGCTAAACCAGATAATAAAATAAGAATGTGTACCAATTTTCGAGATTTAAATAAGGCTTCTTTAAAAGATGATTTCCCTCTTCCAAACATTGACATGACAGTTGATTCTACGGCAGGACATGCCTTGTTATCCTTCATGGATGGTTTTTCAGGATACAATCAAATTTTCATTAATCCTCAAGATCAATTCAAAACTGCTTTCACCACTCCTTGGGGTACGTTTTGTTGGATAATGATGCCTTTCGGACTTAAAAACTCCGGTGCAACTTATCAACGAGCGATGACCCTTATCTTTCATGATTACATGCATAAGATTTTAGAAGATTATGTTGATGATGTTTTAGCCAAATCCATTCTTCGCATAGATCATATGAAGATCCTTCGTCAAATCTTTGAAAGGATTCGTAAATATCACATGTGCTTGAATCCCCGAAAATGTGTTTTTGGTGTGGATAGTGGAAAACTATTAGGATTCATAGTCTCGCATCGTGGGATTGAGGTGGATACTAAGAAAATAGATGCTATTGTCAACATGCCACCTCCTAGAAATGTGTCTCAACTCAAAAGCTTACAAGGAAAGATTCAAGCTATTCGTAGGTTTGTATCTCAACTTGCGGATCGTACTTTTCCTTTCACTCAACTTCTGAAAAAGAATATTACTTTTCAATGGAATGAGGATTGTCAGCAAGCATTTGAAGATTTAAAAATGTATTTGGATAATCCTCCTATCCTCCAACCAGCCGAACCTTCTAAACCCTTCCTTCTTTATACAGCTACGTCCTCTCATGCTCTTGCAGCATTATTGGCACAACATGATAAAGATGGTAAGGAGTGTCTGGTTTATTATATAAGTCGTACCTTACTCGATTATGAGACCCGATATTCTGCGATAGAAAGACAATGCTTGGCCTTGGTGTTTGTGACTCAAAAATTGAGACATTATCTCTTAAATTCAGAAGTCCACGTCATGGTAAAGTTTGATCCGTTGAAGCATCTTTTCTCTAAAACTGATTTATCAGGACACCTAGCTAAGTGGGTTATGATGTTAACTGAATTTGACCTTAAATTTGTTTCACAAAGGGCAATTAAAGGGAAAGCGTTGACCGATCACTTAGTTGAGGCCCCTTCACCTTTCTCCTTCCCTAATCCTGAGTCTTTTCCCGACGACTTCATCCTTTGTACAGAGAAAGATGAAACTTGGGAGTTATACTTTGATGGCTCTAAGTGTCGTACGGGATCGAGGGCAGGTCTTGTTCTGATTTCTCCTACAAAGAAGTCCATTCCCTTATCTTACCGTCTCAATTTCTTATGTACCAATAACATTGCTAAGTATGAGGCTCTTATAGCAGGAATAAAGGCAGCCTTAGCTTTGAATATAAAACACCTACATATTTTTGGAGATTCTCAATTGATTATAAGACAAGTAACAGGATTGTATCAAGCGAAACAAGACAAGTTATCACAATATAAAGACCTTGCTATCTCTTTGTTACAAAAATTTGATTCTTACACCATAGAACCTATTCCTCGAAAAGATAATCGACATGCAGACGCAATGGCATGTGTGGCTTCTCTTGTATCTTTAGAGGACCCTGTGGTTGATCTTAAATTTGTTATTCACAACCTTACTTCTCCAGCTATTGTAGATGATCCCAGCCTGGTGACATGTTGCGACTTCATAGACTCAGATGAATGGTACTCGCATATCATAAGATACTTGACTAATGGTACCTTTCCTGATTCCGCCAATAGGAATACCAGGGCTAGAGTTCGCAAGTTGTCTGCTAGGTATATCATTCTTTCTAATGTTCTTTACTGAAGGGGTTATAACGGTCTTCTCCTTCGCTGTCTTAACAAATCAGAAATCCCTATTTCTCTTGAAGAGGCACATTCAGGTGCTTGTGGGGGGCATTTTGGAGGTAAATCCTTGGTTCAAAGATTACTTCGAATGGGATATTATTGGCAAACTATGCAGCAGGATTCTTTTTCATTTGTTAAGAAATGTCATCAATATCAACAACACAATAATTTGATTCATGCTCCTGTCCAAGAACTCCGTTCTCAGGTAGCCTCTTGGCCCTTCTCTGCATGGGGGTTAGATCTCATCAGTAAAATCTCTCCTCCTTCATCTCAAGGACATATTTTCATTATAACCGCAACAGATTACTTTACAAAGTGGGTAGAAGCTGTTCCTCTTCGCTCTACCACTGCTGAAGTGATTTGTTGATTTCTTCTAGAAAACATTATTTCTCGATTTGGGATACCTTCCACTATAATCTGTGATAATGGGACATCATTTAAGAATAAAGACATGAAGCAATTCCTTGAGAAATATCATATCAAACATCAATTTTCTACACCATACTATCCTCAATCAAATGGTCAAGCCGAATCATCCAATAAGATAATTGAACAAATTCTTCGTAAAACCGTGAATAAGCATGGTAAGGATTGGAGTACTCAGCTAATCTATGCTCTTTGGGCCTACCGAATGAGTGTATGAATTGCCACAGGAACTACTCCTTATAATCTTGTTTATGGTGCTGATGCTATTATGCCTTTAGAATTAGAGATTCCATCACTTAGAGTTTCTCTCAAAGCTTTAGTAGATGATGACTCTTACAGAGAACAAAGGCTTCAATAGCTTGAGATGCTTGATGAACAGCGTATAAATGCTCTTGAGCATATTCAAGCATATCAAGAAACTCTACAACGAAGTTATAATGATAAGGTTATTCAACGTTCCTTCTCAGTAGGTGACTTAGTCCTCTATGAGAATCAGCACAATGTGAATGCCTTACCTAAAGAAAAGGGAAAATTTAGTCCTAATTGGCTTGGACCGTATATCGTTATTGAAGATTATGGATCAGGTGCTTACAAAATAGTGGATGTAGACGGTACGCCTCTTAAAGACCCTATCAACGCTATGCACTTGCGTAGATACTATGCTTAATTCCTCATTCCTTATCATTTATCTATTTCCTTTCTCACTTCTTCAAAATTGGATAATATGTTAACATATCTTTGTTAGAGCAAATAGAAGTAAATGATGTTTTGTTTAATCTATATTGCTTCATTCCTGACAAGCATGTTTCTTTACTTTATGGTTTGTCTTGAATTCATTTATGTAAATTGAAAAAGATTTACATTTTCATTATGTTGACATATTATACAATGTTTTTATGTGTTAAGTTGAATCATGTCATGTTGTGTTTAAATTTAAATTAAATCACATTAGCTATATGATTCGTAGGCTTAATACATACTTTCTTCCTTATCATCAATATAGTACTTGATTAAATATTTTAATTAAGTCACACATGTATCAATTTAATCATGGAGCATTGAGAAATCAATCACATGGAAATTAAATTCAGAACATACATGTACATCTACCAAATGTATTAACTTTAATCACAATACGCATTGTTTAGGCATTAAAGATAACATGTTTGAAACAAAGAAGCATGTATATATATATATATATATGTGGATCAATATACAAAGATAGGTCCCTACACATCCAAAATGTGACCTACCCTACATCATAAAATCATCTTCTATCCCTAGGGCTGGTGGCTGGAGAGTGACGACTAGATGCTCCCTCCTGATCTGGCTGTGCAGGTGGATCCATAGGTGTATACCGTGATATAGATCGTGAATGGCTCCGAGAGGAACTCCTACGATCCCTATCCATAAGGATAGCGCGATACGAGGTAGCCTCGGCCTGAGCTGCTGCTAGATCATGCTGTGCTCGCTAAAGGTCCTCTGATAGAGCCCGCTCTCTCTCCGTCCATATCTCTACCTGTACTCGAAATGGGGAAAACAAATCATCATGTCGACCCGCATTCCCTTGAGGTCTATAAGCAACCTGTGAGGAAGTAGGGATCTGCGCTGTCGTGGAGATATCTGTCACTGCTTGCTAGATCAAGGAGCGCCACTCCTGCACATTAGCTATAGCAGTAGAACAGATTTTGTGTTAGTACCATTTTATATCATCAAAACATCAATCAATCAATTTAAACCTACTATACCTAAATCTCCCTCACGCCAGTAGGGATCATGATATGGTAGCATCTGTGACTGGGAACTACTAGGCTCCCCACACTCGAATGATCTGTGCATGATAGGTGCAGGTCTTCGTAGCGCCTCATGTTCCCCCTTTTGCGGAATAACGCAAGGATCTAAGGCTACAGTATCATCCCCTGAATGGTGAGGAGCTGCATCTGACTCCTCCTCATCATCTCTATCCTCCTCCTCCTCGTCATCCCCATCCTCATCTGCATCCTCGTTCTCCTCATCATCATCTCTCTCCTCCTCCTCGTCACCCTCATCCTCCTCCTCCTCGGCACTAGGCTGATCTCCTATAGGCGGATCAGGACCTCCTGCCTCCTCATGACCCTCTCCCTCCTCTAGCTCCTCTGACCTGGATCCCTAATCCTCATCTCGGTCTCCATGCCTCCATGGACCTGGATGGCTTGTCGGGTGATCCGGTGGAAAGATAGGCCCTGGGTATGATCTCACAAACCAGGAATGATACCTGCGCTGTGCCCCGGGGTCTGCAGCATAATCAGTGACCACATCCTGATCGGACCCCTCTATATCTGTGATCTCGATATCATCTATCATCGGTCTCGCTACTGCTCTGGGTCTAGGAAGGACTCGTGAGTGTCGAGTGTAGATGGGCACATCGGCTGGGACACACTGCTCTAGCCTGAACTGCCTCCGTACTCGGTCAAAGTAGAATGGGACTATGATGTGTGGATATCGCCCTCTCAGTAGGCAGTTCCTCTGTAGGCATGCTAACTATCTCTCCATCCCATCCCATCGGTGCATCCGTAGATATGGTCTCCACACAGTCACCTCGGCTGTCAATCTGTCAACTATCACTCTCCAATACAATAGACCTCCAAATCTCCACTCGCTGGTAAGTGGATAAGAAAATACCCTAGGTCACTCACTAGCCGTACTCATCAGATAGCCGACAGGCCTGGTGCATGTAAAGTGCTCAAATATCCACACCTGCAGAAGTGTGCATGTCATCAAGCTGCAACCCTGTCTGAAAACATACTCCTCGAGGTCATGATAGAGATGTGCAAGCATACTCCAACCCCAGGTGTATACTCTCCTATGTCTCTCCATAGCCCTGATGCACCATGTGAGACCCCCATGCATGTGTGTACCTCGCCCATTAGGGTAGACAGCTAGTGCAATGATGGCTATCATAAGACGTCTCATGAGGGGCACCTCTCCTGTAGGATGTAAGAGCCAGCTGACCATGATACGACCTCTCATCTCACTCGGCATGACTCTCCCTATGCAATATACCTGCTCCCTCTGATGATCCTCTACTGACCGATCAGTCGCATATGTCATGGTAGCTCCTCTGATCGGTAGGCAAAGAATGCGGTACACATCCTCAAGTGTCACCGTCATCTCCCCTACTGGAAACTGGAACGTGCATGTGTCAGGATCCCATCACTCCATGAGTGCCATCAGCATCGTGGGATGAAATCAAATGGCCAGCATAAGAATCATAGACCACAAACCTACTATCGACAATGTGTCTCTCTCTGCCTGAGTAAGTCAGGGAATCTGATCATGCAAACTGCGAAGAATCTACCCCGCCATGTGCTCTCTCATGTACGGGAGACCCTGCATCACAAAAACATAACTATAATCAGTACTCAATCATCAAAAATCATTCATGCAAACTGTCGAACATCGTATGCTAACCCTGGCATCTCTCGCCAAGTCCTGATTGGGACCATGGCACCCTGTCAGGGACCATGGCGCCCTGAAGGGACCATGGCACCCTGTTAGGGACCATGGCGCCCCACAGGGACCATGGCGCCCTGTGTGGGACCCACGGTCGGGTTCCAGGGCCCGTAAATGATCACAGAAAGTCAAATGCAGAAAATCAAAAGTCAAACATTCAGTCAACTCACCTCGTCCAGTGGCTCGTCGTCGATCACGGCCTGTCGCATGATCTCAATCCTCGTGGGACGCTCCGGTTGTTGTGAAGGCATGATGATGGCTATGTGGGCTCCGCTGCAATGAACAATACTCAGAATCAACAAAGTGACAAATGCAAATGTCTCTTTCAAGGTATATACATTCATTCCTTTACCTTTACTTTCAAAACCCTAATTTTCCTCTTTCACTCATTTCATCATAACTTGAGTTTGGGAGATGCGATTTTCAAACCGTTTGTTGCGTAGGAATCGTATTTTCATTCCCCTACTCTCGGGATGTTCCAAAAGTGCTCTGATGAAGCCTTTTCAGTGAACATCCCTCATCAATACTCTCTTACACAATTTGTCGTAAGTAAACATGTTACCCTGTTTCACCTCCCTAATAAGCAAGTCGAAACAGGGGGGGCATATAGCTACTCACAAATTTCATCACTTTCCTTAGTAAGCATTAGGTGATTTTGTGATCTAACGTGTGTTTTTTAGGGTGCGGTTCCTAACTCTGTACTGCAGATACCGCTAGGGGCTTCGTTCGACAACTTATGGATATATCCTTTTTCAAATAATGTTTACTTTCTGTACTTTAGCTTGCATATGCACGTAGTACTCATATGACCGCTAAAGTGGGGGCTAAATGTAACATCATAAATTGTACGCACTTGCTAAAGCAGTACAATTTAACACCTAGTTTAGCACCCGCCTTGGCGCAGTTGTATTTTGCATTGCATTTCCCCTTTAGCACTTAATTAATCAAATTAATTAGGTCTAAAGGTTCTATTTCATCATTTTCCACATCATAAAGTCGGGCCCTTTCATTAAAGCGTGCCCCTTTCATTTTATTCCTCCAATACATCACTTAATCAAAAACCCTAATTAGAACCTATTCTGAGCTTGGGGGCTTGATTTCGGGGGTCAAAACATCTCGAAATCACCTGTAACTTCGGGATTCTCTCTAAACTCATCATATCTGACGACCCTGAAAATTTGATGAAAAGTTGTTGGGACCGTGGCGCTCGGAGTGCACACGGTCCCGGACTTTTTTCTCAAAATTTTAGGAGCACGATCCAATCATAAAATAAAGCTTAACCCCAAGAAATTGGCGGGATATTCAATCTCTAGGTCGGCCAAAAGTTGGAATTAAGACCTAGGGTTTCATACATAAGAGCTCTCTTTCTTCATTTGAAGGGATCGGATTTTTGTTTTCAGGAACCTCATATGCAGCAAAAGAGAAGATCTTTGAAGACTTCAACAACTTTCAACATCCCTCTATCAAGCATTTATCAAATCCATTCATCCATTTAGGGCTTGGAAGACATTGAAGAACAATAGGAGATCACCGACTGAAGATTGGCTTGTACCTCTCCCTTGGGGGTTGGGTATGATTTCATGTTGTTTTCATGTCTTTGCATAAGCTTCAATATATCATTTATCCATGCTTTAGATCACTTTTCATCTTGATTTGGAGCATTTACATTATCATTTATAAGCAATTAGGGTTTACTTTCTAGGTTGCTCTAGTTTGCTTACTTGGATTTTAGATCTTGCACACACACAAGGTCTGCACACACATTACTTTTACAATACAACTTGGCTATTCATGGAGGTGGGAATCACCGAAGTAGGGGTTTGACTAAGGCAAAACCCTATATAGCCGCCCAAACACCTTTTTCAGATATAAGTGCAGGTTTCGGGACTCGGACGACGCCGCAGGTTGTAGATCCGGGAAAAGCAGGTCGAGATAGTACCCCCCACCAAATTGCAGAGCAAAAGACCAGGACAGGGGCATGGGGCACCCTGGTCCTACCAGGACAGGGGCATTGGGCACCCTGGTCCCTGGGACAGAGGCGCTGGGCACCCTGGTCCTCCTGACAGACAGTAATTTTTAGCATTTCAGACAGTTTTCCAGAGTGCAAAACAACAGTTTCAGGTGCAGTTTCAGGTGCAGAATCAGGACAGTGGCGCCCGCGCCCCGGTCCCGAAAATTTCCACTCAGATTTTGACTCTAGGTACGCATTTGCATTCTTGTCTTGTCTTTGTATTTACGGCTTTCCATTGTTTAAGTTCAATTCTGCAATCTTGTTATTAGTTCATACTTGCATTTTAGGGTTAGGAATTGGACTTGAATAATCTTACCTTTCAATTACAACAAAGGAATAGAAACCCTAATAGGTAGCCCATGGCTCTCTCTTTCACAAAAAGAAGTAGCCAATTATGCGATACCTCTAGGCTCTTTCGTATTCCGTAATGTGTGTCAAAAGGTAGGATTAGGGCATGATAACCTAGTCTCGCTTTTTCCCCCACACAGTGGGAAACCTCAAAGGGGAAAAACCATGGTGGGATTTGTGACCCACAATATCAATTCACTGACCATATGAAACCATATGAAAGAAATTACATAACATGGGGGCCTACACATGTAGGAAGACACACTTCCTAGAGTACACTGCTCAACACAAAAGAATCTCACTGACTACAAGCTGATAACTCAATGATGAACCACTAGTACCAAACCGGTACTGAGATGGGGGGGGGGGTGAATTAGTACAAACACAAATACAGTCCAAAATTGGTTTGACAACAAACACTCCAAATGACTGATAAACAAAGATACCGGAAAAATAGAGTGCAATCGGTAACATCCAGTATAGCTCAATCAATCATGAACCGGTCACTCAATAAGCTTTTCTCTTACCTCAATACCACATTATCATAATATTCACATGCATGAACTAGTAGACTTAACCATCAAATCTTCACAACAGTGAGTTCAATATGTTTTATAGACAGGCATAAAACATAGAACCTTCATGTGCTTAATAGATAAAACAAAGCATCACAAGACAAAAGCATTTCACATGACACACATATTTTTCATGTGGAAACCCAACTGGGAAAAACCACTGTGGGGATGAATACCCACAAGCTACTTTTTGAACTCTTTAGAAGTCTGCTCTGTGAGGAGCCTTGTCCAGTTAAGAACATTACAATAAGTTCTGGTAGGAACCGATCCTGTTAGGGATCACCCAGCTAAGGGATACCCAGTTAAGGGTTAAACCCAGTAGGGTCACCTTGTTAGAGGATTTTAAGAACTCAATAGCTGAAAGGATCTCCTAAGCTTCTCTAGCTTCTCAGAACTCATTAGCCTCGAGTTACCTAGTTAAGGGATTTGAAACAAGTCGGTTAAGACCACCCGATTTAAGGGATTTTGAATCAAGCCAGTTAAGGCTACCCTGCTAGGGGATTTTAAAATTGTTGAAGTGGTTAGAGATCAACAGGTATTACAATGATCTGTTAATAACACTCAATGCTAATGCAAATTCCTTTTGGCTCCTCTTCACCTTCTACACATTCACTTTGCAGATATCTCTTCTCTCCTTTGGTCTGGCAAGAATCACATATCACTTCCCTTGGATACACACTCACAAATTTTGCCAACAACCTCAGAAAGAAACACAACATCAACCTTATAGGAAACATACAAGTTGGTAGCAAAAAAGCCTAAACCCTAAACCTGTTAGGTTAAGCAATTCAAACGGTTCGATCCTGACCGTTGAATCATACTGCATTAAATGCAACAATCTTGAATCGATCTCAAGACATTCTCCATCGTCCATTATCCACCATTTTCATGGCGGCTGATAACCCATCACACATTATCACCATTTGACAGACTTCGCACATTCCCAAGGTGGATAGGAATAGTCTTCTTCATGCAAGATCCTTCATGCACATAGAGCTTACGTGGCAACATGATCTATCCCATCATACTGCTAATGCATCACACAAAGATTACCAATTGAGTCACTTGAGTTGCTCCAACTAGAAACCCTGAAGTGGAAGCTACCTACCAACCGGTAGCCATACAATGCTTCCATGTGCCGGTTCTCATAACTACATGTCGGTTCACCTTGAACAAATGTGCCACTTCACTTTGGCATATAAATCGATTCATACATATGCCGGTTCCTCTCTCTTCACCTATCACATGTGCCGGTTCTCACCATGTCTCATATTGACATCAATGACAACATACAATATCATTATGTCTTCATGTCAGTTCACATAATGCCAACAATCTCCCCCTTTGGCATTGATGGCAATATACAAAAGATATCTTCTCTACTTCACATCTTCTCCCCATTTGCTGCAGATATCTTTTCACTTCACTCCTTCTCCCCCTTTTACAACAATGCCAAAGTGGAGGTACAATCATCACTGTTTCATCATGATTCTCCCCCTGAGGAGTAGCATCCTTAAACACACCAATCAACCAAAGATTTGTCTATCCAGTACCTGACTGATGTGGAACAATCACTTTTAGTTCACCTCCTGAAGGGGCAATACCCCTAATTCACCTCTCAAATGCACAAATGTTGTCTTTGGGAGAGGCTTGGTGAATATGTCTGCTAACTGCTCCTTACTGGACACATGCTCCAGTGCAATCTCTTTATTCTGAGCCTTTTCCCTTAAGAAATGGTACTTAAGCTCAAAATGCTTGGTTCTAGAATATACTTACCGGTTCAGATATAGGGATCTTGAAGCCTTCCAGTACATGCTTCATCCAGATTGTCTGAGTGCAGTTCATGAAAGCTGCAACATACTCTGCTTCTGCTGTAGACTGAGAGATACAACTCTTCTTTTGACTCATCCATGAGACCAGTCTACCACCAAGAAAGAATGCACCACTGGTTGTGCTCTTCCAGACATCCACATTACCGGCCCAATCAGCATTTGTGAATACTTTCAGATTGAAATTATTGATGTATGGGTACCATAATCCATAGTCAACTATTCCCTTCAGATACCTAAGAATCCACTTGACTGCACTTAAGTGAGATTCTCTTGGACTCTTCTAGAACCTTGTAGCGATGCCAACTGCATGTGCAATATCCTATCTGCTATGCACTACATAATGCAACTTACCAATCATTGATCGGTATTCCTTCTCATCAACCAATGCAGAATCATCCTCCTTTGTCAATTTGCAACCAGTCACCTTCGGTGTACCAACCGGTTTGCTATTTTCCATGCCAAAAGTCTTCAACACTTCTTTGACATATTTGGACTGAGTGATGAAGATTCCATCTTTCATCTATTGGATTTGTAGTCCAATGAAGAACTTAATCTCCCCTATGAGTGACATCTCAAACTCTTTCTTCATCTCATCAGCAAACTCATGACTCATCTTGTCATCTCCACCAAAGATGATGTCATCAACAAAAACTTCACAAATCAGAATATGATCTTCTTCAGACTTCAAGTAGATATTGCTATCTTCACTTGTTCTCTCAAATCCAATCTTCACAAGATGGGAATGTAGGTGCTCATACCATGCCCTAGTTGCTTGCTTTAGACCATATAATGCTTTATGTAGCCTACATACCATGTCACTATCTTCAGATAGGGTAAACCCATCTGGTTGCTCAATATATACCTCTTCTTCAAGTACAACATTTAGGAATGCAGATTTTACATCCATTTGATATACCTTGAATCTCTTAAAAGCCGTATATGCAAGAAGCATACGAACCTCTTCCAATCTGGCTACAGGAGCAAAGGTTTCCCCATAGTCTTCACCTTCTTCTTAAGCATATCCTTTACATACCAGTCTGGCTTTATTCCTAATCATTGTGCCATCCTCATTCAACTTATTTCTAAACACCCATTTGGTGCCAATGACATTTTTATGCTCTGGTCTGGGTACCAAGGACAATGTACCATTTTTCTCTATCTGGTCAAGTTCTTCATCCATTGCCTTGATCCAGTCTTCATCTTTATGAGCCTCTTTGAATGACTTAGGCTCAAGTTCAGAGATCATACATAAGTTTTCTCTGATCTTTCTTCTAGTAAGGATTCATGCATCCTTATCACCTATGATCTACTCGAGATCATGATTCAACTTGACATACCGGGGAATGGTCTTAATTGGTTCTTCTTACTTTTCTTCTTCATCCTCATCTTCATCAGTATCAACATTCACCAGTTCAGGAACACTGTTACTGGTACTAGGTTGACTAACAACCAGTTCCAAGAAGGCTGCAATATGTTCATTTACAACTTGCTCACTGTCGGTTTCCTCAGTCTTCTCAGAGGATTCATCAAATTTTACATTGATGCTTTCCATAATTCTCTGAGCCCTATTGTTGTAGCATTTGTAAGCTTTACTCTTGGTGGAATATCCTAGAAATATTCCCTCATCACATTTAGATTCAAATTTACCCTGATGATCACTCCTCTTGATGTAACATTTTCTACCAAATACCTTAAAGCAGTTAACCATAGGTGTCTTATCGGTCCAATACTCATAAGGAGTTTTGTCCTTACCCTTTTTGATGAGTACTCGGTTCATAGTGTAGATTGCAGTGCTCATTGCTTCTCTCCAGAAGGTGCGAGCAACCTTTCCTTGGATTAACATGGTTCTAGCTGCTTCAACCATAGTTTGGTTATTCCTCTCTACTAGGCCATTCTGTTGTGGAGTCTAGGGGGCAGACACTTGTCTCTTGATGCCAAATTCTTCACAATACTTGTTGAATTCACTGGAAGTGAATTCCCCTCCTTGATCAGTTTTGAGACATTTGATCCTTTTACCGCTTTCCTTCTCCACTAATGCTCTGAATGCTTTGAATTTCCCAAAAGCTTCAGACTTGTCTTTCAAGAATGTGACCCACATCATTCTTGAGCAGTCATCAGTGAGAATCATGAAGTACCTATCACCCAGCACACTTCTAGTTTTCATAAGACCACATAGATCAGTATGCACAAGATCAAGCAAGTTGTCATCAGTGAAAGATTTACCTTTAAAGGTTGAGGAAGACATTTTCCCCAATTGACATTCTCTTCACAAGGTATTATCTAGTTTGCTCAAAACTGGCAACCTTCTAACTACCTTGATCTTACTAGCCTTCACAATGTTGTCAAAGTTCACATGGCAGAATCTCCTATGCCATATCCAGCTGTCATCAAGCTTAGCCATAAGACATGTACTTATATTTGCATTTAGATGGAATAGGTTACCTTTAGTCTACATGCCTGTGGCTACCAATTTACCATCTTTACCTTTGATTCTGCAAACTCCATTCTTGAATTCAAGAGTGAGACCACTGTCATTTAACTGAGCAACACTTAGAAGGTTGTGTCTAAGACCATCAACCCAGTACACATTGTCAGCACTACTCTTTCCATTCAAAGAGATGGACCCTCTGCCTTTGACCATGCAAGGTGCATCATTGCCAAAGTGAACCACACCACCATCATACTCCTCTAAGGATAGAAACTTGCTCCGGTCACTAGTCATATGATGAGAACAACCATTGTGAATGATCCACTCATTTGAATTTTCAAACTGGGAGACAAGAGCCTTCCTGTCTGCCACATCTTCCTTTATAGCAACAAACACAATGTCTTCATTCTCTTCATCTTCTGATTCCTCATCTGTGACACCTTCATCAACTACTACAAAATAGTTTCTCCAGTTCCCTCCTTTGAATTTCTTGAACCTTTCCAGTTTGTCCTTGTTGTCACTATTAGGAAAGTTCATAGCAATATGTCCTATCCGGTTACAGGAGAAACATTTCAAAGGTAGCTTACCTTTGTATTTACCAGTCCCTTTTGGGAATCTCCTGGCTAGAAGAGCTTCAAATTCCATCAAAAACTCTTCATCCTTCATTTCTCTGTTCTGACTAGGTTCCCCACTAGTGCTAGCCTCTTTTCCTTTTCTGGATGGTATAGCAAAAGCTTTAAAAACTGATTCTAACTTTTGAACACTACCATCAAAACTATTCAACTCATAGGTTGTCAACTTGGCTATGATGGAGTCCAAGGATGTCTTAGACTTGTCTATTGATCTCAGCTCCTGAATAGCAGCAACCCTTATTGCATAGACCGACAACAGGGATCTCAGGACTTTACTGACCACAGTGGAATCTTCTATTTTTCCACCTGCACTCTTTATTTCTCCAACAACTGTTTTGATTCTTATTCCATACTGTTGAATGGTCTCCCCTTCAACCATCCACATGTCATCAAACTTTCCTCTCAAGCTATCTCCCTTAGCCTGTTTTACATGCTCATACCAACCATAGATATTTTCAAGAGCATCCCATACTTCTTTGGGATTAGTCTCGTCGTGAACATCAATAAACTCAATATCAGATAGACTATTGATGAGGGCTTCCATGACTTGCGCATTTTCTTGTATCTCTCTCTTTTGATCATCAGTGAGGGTACTGATAGGAACAACATATACATTTTCAACATAACTCCAGTGTTGAACACCCATGCTTTTGATGAAAATCTTCATCCTGTCTTTCCATATACCAAAGTTTTCCCTGTTAAACTTTGGACCTTCCCTCTTCATCATTTGTCTAGGATCTTTTCCTCAAGCAGCTAGGCTTACAACACAAAGGACCTGGAGGTGCTCTAATACCAATTGATAACTCAATGATGAACCACTAGTACCAAACTGGTACTAAGAGGGGGGGGTGAATCAGTACAAACACAAA
The DNA here is from genome assembly GCF_030272615.1 of Cryptomeria japonica. Lineage (NCBI taxonomy): Eukaryota > Viridiplantae > Streptophyta > Pinopsida > Cupressales > Cupressaceae > Cryptomeria > Cryptomeria japonica. The sequence goes on along the minus strand of NC_081412.1, from coordinate 617,022,167 downwards.
TATAGTCCAAAACCAGTTTGACAACAAACACTCCAAATGACTGATAAACAGAGATACCGGTAAAATAGAGTGCAACCGGTAACATCCAGTATAGCTCAATCAGTCATGAACCAGTCACTCAATAAGATTTTCTCTTAGCTTAATACCACATTATCATAATATTCACATGCATGAACTAGTAGAATTAACCATCAAATCTTCACAACAGTGAGTTCAATATGTTTTATAGATAGGCATAGAACATAGAACCTTCATGTGCATAACAGATAAAACAAAGCATCACAAGACAAAAGCATTTCACATGACACACATATTTTTTACGTGGAAACCCAACTAGGAAAAACCATGGTGGGGATGAATACCCACAAGCTACTTTTTGAACTCTTTAGAAGTCTTCTCTGTTAGGACCCTTGTCTGGTTAAGAACATTACAATATGTTCTAGTAGGAACTGATCCTGTTAGGGATCACCTGGTTAAGGGTTAAACCCGGTAGGGTCACCTTGTTAGAGGATTTTAAGAACTCAATAGCTGAAAGGATCTCCTTAGCTTCTCTAGCTTCTCAGAACTCATTAGCCTTGAGTTACCTGGTTAAGGGATTTGAAACAAGCCGGTTAAGACCACCCGATTTAATGGATTTTGAATCAAGCCAGTTAAGGCTACCCTGTTAGGGGATTTTACAACTGTTGAAGTGGTTAGAGATCAATAGGTATTACAATGATCTGTTAATAGCACTCAATGCTAATGCAGATCCATTTTGGTTCCTCTTCACCTTCTGCACATTCACTTTGCAGATATCTCTTCTCTCCTTTGGTCTGGCAAGAATCACGTATCACTTCCCTTGGATACACACAACTTTTGCCAACAACCTCAGAAAGAAACACAACATTGACCTTATAGGAAACATACAGGTCAGTAGCAAAAACCCTAAACCCTAAACCTGTTAGGTTAAGCAATTCAAACGGTTCAATCCTGACCGTTGAATCATACTGCATTAAATGCAAAAATCTTGAATCGATCTCAAGACATTCTCCATCATCCATTATCCACCATTTTCATGGTGTCTAATAACCCATCACATATTATCACCATTTGACAGACTTCGCACATTCCCGAGGTGGATAGGAATAGTCTTCTTCATGCAAGATCCTTCACGCGCATAGAGCTTACGTGGCAACATGATCTATCCTCCATCATACTGCTAACGCATCACTTGAAGATTACCGATTGAGTCACTTGAGTTGCTCCAACCAGAAACCCTAAAGTGGAAGCTACCTACCAACCAGTAGCCATACAATGCTTCCATGTGCTAGTTCTCATAACTACATGCTGGTTCACCTTGAACAAATGTGCTGCTTCATTTTGGCATATAAACCAGTTCACACATATGTCGGTTCCTCTCTCTTCACCTATCACATGTGCTGGTTCTCACCATGTCTCATATTGACATCAATGACAACATACGATATCATTATGTCTTCATGTCAATTCACATAATGCCAACACAAGCTTTTGCTGAGATAAAGCAGTAAAGATGAACTCACAAAATGCATCTACAATGCCAAAAAGAGTTCCAGTTATAGCTTCATTTTTTACTGGTTCATAAACCTTGAACACCTCTATCGGTATCTCCTTTCCTCCAAGAATGCTTTACAAACCATCTACTGATCATAACATGATATTACATTTGCATAAAAATGATCTACATACATTTCCTTCACATTACACAGATCTACTACCTTCTCATATATCTCTCTCATATCAAAATGACCTAACAAACTGACTTATATACCCTTTACAAACAATATGCCTTATGTCGGCTTAAAATACATTACAAAAGATATACTATGTTGGCCTCATACAATAATTACAAAATGATTTTACAAATAAAATATCCTTCGGATCCTAGCCTAATGTCGGCTTCCTTGAAGTGTTGGATGTCAGTGTCGGAGCCCATGCCAATGATGACCTTGATTACTCCAATGTCTGTATTTGTCGGTGTATGCCTCCAAATGTCGGTCTGTGTCTCCTATAGAATCTTGTTGCCATCAATGACAACATATGAATCTAATGAGTGTCAGTTGCCAATAATAAGTGCACTTAAGGAGTTGAATAAAACAAGAAGAGAACTCAAGAAGGTTAAGCATGATGTTGCAGAGGAACAAGAATATCTTGACAAATCTCTGGAGGAATCCAAGAAAGCAATCTTTGATCTGAAACTCCAGCTGGAAGAAGCCAAAAGGATTCGTGAGGTCACAAGCTCTAATACTTTAGAGAAGGAGAAGGAGAATCAAAATTTAGAAGAAGAAATTATAAGGCTCAGAAAGGAGATTGAAAAGAGAAAGGATGAACTAAAAATGAGAAGTAAGTAGGAGGGCACCACTGAAGCCTTGGAGAAGATGTTGAGAAATCAAAATAAATCAAAAGATACTGGTGGTTTAGGATTTGAAGAAGGAAAAAGTTCAAACAACAAAGACAAATCCAGTAAAGAGATAAAATTCACTTCCTCAAGTAAATGTAAAGAGAAGCAAACATTTACTGTCAGCAAAGATACTAGTAAGAAGACCTATGTTGAGGCTACAAGAAATCATCTTGTGAACCAGTATGATCAAAACCAAAAGGCTCATACACTGTACTGGAATTTAAATCTGAAAGGAAAGCCCAAGGTGGACAATGAAGGATTCACTAGAATAAACAGCATGAGAGGGACACATCCGATGAGACAAAGGTTTGTCAGTCCAAAACAACAAGAATGGTATGTACCAAATTTCCACGGTTATTGCTACCGGTGTAATAAGTCTGGACATAGAATTGTTGATTGTTTATTGATGAATAAACCACATATCAGTTTTGAAAGTAAAAATCCACTTAATGCACTCTGGGATATGGATGTTGTTTGTTATTAGTGTAATGGATTTGGTCATAGGAGTTTTGAATGTAGAAGAATTCAACCGGACTCCTACAATAGTTTTAAAGGTTCATATTTTAATGTCAATGTAAAATGCTATGTTTGTCAAGAGTTTGGACAAATTGCAAAGCATTGTAAGATTGTAAAAATCAAGCTAAGGAAGTCAACACCAGATTAGAAACCGGTAGTTAAACTGGAACATGAAATTGTAGCAAACAAGAAGAAAGAGGCCAAACTAGTTTGGGTTGAGAAGGACAAGAATAAAGAAGAATAAAATCTGATTGTGCAAACCACTTTACATGAAGAGAGAAGAAACTTGTGGGTTGTAGATAGTGGATGTTCCAATCACATGACCGGTGACAAAAATAAATTTATTAAGCTTGATGATTGGAATGGTGGCTCAATAAGATTTGGAGATAACTCCTCCATCAAGATAAAAGGCAAAGATACATTAAACATAGATGGAAAATTGAAGGCATGTGATGTATACTATTTAGAAGGCCTAAAGCACAATTTTCTAAGTATGAGTCAGATGTGTGATAAAGGATATAAATTCACTTTTGAATCTATCAGTTTCCAAATAAGAAAGGAGAGTACTGGTCAGATTGTTGCAGAGGGAAAAAGAATAGATGGAAATGTGTACAATCTGAAAGAATTCTTTGAATCCCAATGCAATTTGGGACAAGTGGATGAGATTTGGTTGTGGCACAGAAGATTAGGACATATAACTTTGACAATTTGGTCAAAGTAAGCAAGAAAGGCTATGTGACACACATACCAGAGATCAACAAAGTGGTGAACATATTTTGTGATGAATGTGTAAAAGGAAAGTAGACTAAGGTGACCTTCAAGACTAAAGAACATAATACTTCAAGGCCACTTGAACTTGGTGATACTCTTCTATGTGGTCCAACCAGGACAAGAGCCCTAGCCGGTGAGAGATATTTTGTGCTCTTCATTGATGATTTGTCAAGAATGACATGGGTTACTTTCCTAAGATGCAAGAAAAAATGCCTAAGATCAAACCAGGGTGGAGAGTTCACTTCAAATAACTTTGAAGACTACTGTGAGAGACATGGAATCAGAAGATAGTATTCAACACCAAGGACACCACAACGAAATGGTGTTGTAGAAAGGAAAAACAAGACACTCAAGGAGATGGCAAGAACCATGCTAAATGAATCTATCATACCGGATGTATATTGGAAAGAAGTAGTTCATACTAATGTATATACCTTAAACCAGGTTCAATTGAGAACAAACAACAGAATGACAACTTATGACTTGTGGTATGATCGGAAGGCATCAGTCAAATACTTCAAAAAAATTCAGAGTAAATGCTTCATCAAAAGAGATAAGGATGGCTTGGGAAGCTTTGATTCAAGGAGTGATGAAAGTATTTTCCTTGGTTACTCAATTCACAGTAAGGCCTCCAAGTGCTACAACAAAAGACTAAGAAGATTCATTGAGAGTGTACATGTCAGAGTTGATGAAAATATGCTTAAATGAAGACAAGAAAGAGTAAACTGGTATGATGACACCGGTGATGAAGAAGAAGTTCAGTCAGACAATGAACCAAAAGAAGCATCCAACAAGTCTCCTAATCGATATGTACAGAAAAATCCCCTTGAAGATTAGATTATAGGCAACAAGAATGATGGTGTGCAAACTAGAAGAAGACTTGCCTAGACCAATGAACAAGTCAATTTTTACCTCATGACTGAAATGGAACCCAAAACATTCAATGAGACTAGTAAGAGTGAGAAATAGATGGATACCATGGAAGAAGAGTTGCAACAAATTGAAAAGAACAAAACTATACTTATAAGAATGATTTAGTGTGGACCATGATGCAAAATTGAAGAACTTGTGTGGGATGCACCTATATAAGAAAATAGTAGTTTAATGATTCCTTCCTCTTTTTCTTATTATCCTATATAAAATGTAAGGAAGTTAATTAGTGAAGTATGGATACTAATGAGACTATCAAGTGTTTATATATGTGTGTGATTTTTCATTTAAGAAAAGATTGTTTGAATAAATCATATCTTTCAATAAGGACTTGAGATTTCTAGCTGAATTTGTAATATTAGGAGACCTTATGGGAAGTTGAATTTGCATATCTTAGAAAATGATGTTAATAGTTGCATAGCATGATAAATGAGACATGCTTAGGAATTTCAAAGTTGTTCATACATAATGTTGTACGCATACATTGGTTGATTGGTAGTGTTCTTTCTTCCTCTCCTCTTCTTTGGGTAAAAGAATCATAGTGCTTAGGAGTATATTGATAATGAGTAGAAGCATTGGATATTCATTGATAAAGTTAGGTACTACATATATTAAGACATTGGATAAAATAAAAATTTTTGAAGATTGAGATTTGTGCATTGTATCCATGATTTATTCTTAGGAAAGAATTGATTAGATAGAATCTTTATTGCATAAATAATGTAGGAAGTATTATAAACTCAAAAGTTAAAAGACAATGCTATAATATGTGTGTAGAACGAAGTAAAAACTTGGTGCATTTCATATATAGAAAATTTGAGATAATACCATTATGTCTTTACTTGGTTTGGCAAGATAAAAGCCTTAGTCTTGAGTAGGAGATGTGTGGTTTGATGAAATGATCTATTTGATCAAATGGATGGATTGAGAATAGATTCTATCTCCTTATCCTATTCAATTTTTAAGAAAGCATTTGTTCCATGAATTTTAGCAAGATGAATTGGCAATACATTGAGTGAAGTTGTATTACATTCTAGATGGATATGCTTCTTGTTTGCTAGGAATGCTTAGTTTACAAATGATTATAATTAAGTGATGGTAGGAGATGAGATTGAATAATTAATATATGTTTGTGGTTGAATTTGTGTGTAACATTAAATGGAAATTAAGTAGTGGAAAGTAAGGCTAGGATATCAAGTTTCATGTTTAATCTAGGAAATTGATTGACTAATGGTATTTAGGAAAATGATCATAGGTGGTTGAAGTGAAAATATGATATTAAATATTGCTTCAAGTAATGAGATTTATTTGTTAAGATTCAACAATTTGAGTAAATACATGAATGACCAAATGTTTAAATAACACCATGCAAAGAATTCTAATTATCTTTAACTATTTATTGAGCATTGATCTAGAATGTCACCTTGCTAGAGGATTTACATATAAGACTGTTAAGTCCACTCGGTTAAGAGATTTTCTGCTACTTCACATAATAACAATAATAAAAATCTATCTGCAACTTCACATCTAAAATGCTAAAGCAGATTCTTATTTGTTCAATACAATCTAGACATAGAACTAATCTTGTCTATCTGTTGGGCATCAATACTCTGTTATTCTAATAGGTCTTCAAGCTTCTATGCTTGGTAATTACTATGTAGCATCCTTGTGCATACACTTGCCCGCATACATTGTTTATCAACAGTTTCCTATTTATAAACAATTAGGTAACCGCTTAATCTCCTTGATCATATTTCCCATGATCAAACATAGCCATCAGATCTTCAATCTTGTCTAGGTTCAATGTATCCTTCGATCTGAAAATGTTTTGCCCTACCTTGGAACTTGCATTTTCTCCTTGAAACTTGTGTTAGGGTATTACGATTCAATCTAAGTTGTAGATCTTCCTGCTAACTTTCCATTGCCTTAGATTCGTTAACAAACTTCTTCCACGGCTTACTAATCATTGATCCACTCCAGCTAATCAGCATATTTCATTAAATACTGCATGTAAACATTTAATGCTTTTTGTTATTACTCGGTTACAACTTGATAACAACTCGGTGAATACTAAACTTCACTCGATAGACATTTCCGCCTTCATTAACTGATAGCGATAACCTTAGGGTTTACCGACTAGGTTCTTTGCTTGATAACATAGTATAGTATTAACCTTTATAATTTACAACATATGTATGATGTTAAAACAATCTAAAACATCATGATCTGATCATTGTCTAACTTGGTAGTAGTTGCCCATTGAATACCTTATTCATCCCCTTATTCATCATATTCTTTCCTATGTCTTTTACCGACTCCTTTATAATCTTTATATCATACTTCTCAAGATATGGCAACATCATACTGAATTAGAAAATCAATTTCTTGACATCAATGACAAAATAATAATATCAAGACAGTAAAACATCCTTAATCAGTTACGTCCATAATCATCAACAACCTTCTCAATGTCCTTATTGAAATGCCAACAATCTCCCCCTTTGGCATTGATGGAAAAACCAATTGATTTGACCTTAAAAGATTCGAATTGTTGTGATTTAGAAATACTGAAATGCTCTCCCCCATACATTAGACTTCTCCTCATTTCTTCAGTCTTCTTCCCAATCTGTAGTCTACTCAGTTTTCTCTTAGTCTTCTCCTTTGATATGTCTTCTCCCCCTTTGACAATAATGCCAAAAAGTAAAGAATTAAAACATAATTTCTTTCCATAGGAAGTGATTTCCTGCTGTTATAAACTGAGTCTCGGTTAGAGAATTTGTCTTCAATACCATTTCCTGTAATGTTCTCTGTATTATTTCTAGTATAAATTCTAGTACACTTTTAGAAAACATCCTAAAGTGTATAACTCAGCATCAACTCCCAAAAGATATTCAATAGAGTCATCAAATTGATGCTTTCACCGAACTCGGTCAGTGAGTAGACGATTGGGGTAGGACCCCTAACTTACTTCTGAGATATTCAAAAGTGTCCTTTGGTAGTGGCTTGGTGAAGATATATGCTATTTCCTCCTTTGTGCTAACATATTCCAACACCACTTTCTTCTCTCGAACTTCTTCTCTAAGATAATATTATTTGATAGAGATGTGCTTTGTCTTAGAGTGCATAACAAGATTCTTTGAAATGTTAATGGCACTAGTATTATCACAAAATATAGTTACTGGCTCGGTAACTTTCTCATTTATACCTTCCAACAGTTGTTTGATCCATGATATATTGGTGCAATTTAATGCTACAACAACATATTCAGCTTCTGCTATTGACTGTGAAACACATCCTTGTTTCTTGCTAAGCCAACTCACTAGTCTTTCTCCTAAGAAGAATGCACCTCCACTTGTGCTTTTCTTGTCATCAATGTTGCCTACCCAATCAACATCAGTATAAACTCTTAAATCAAAATCATTTCCTTTCTAATAAACTAAGCCATAATCTTCAGTTCCTTTTAAGTATCTCAAAATTCTCTTGATTGCTGTCATGTGTGTTTCCTTAGGATCTGTAGAGAATCTTGCAACTATACCTACTGAATGTGCTATATCTGGCCTGCTGTGAATAACATATTGCAACTTTCCAATCATAGATCGGTAAAGTGTCTCATCAACAGATGTAGATTCATCATTCTTTGATAGTTTACAGCTAGTAGTCATAGGAGTACTTACTGGTTTTGAATTCTCCATTCCAAATTTCTTCAAGATTTCCTTTATGTATTTGGATTGAGTAATGAAAATTTCATTTTTCATTTGTAGTATCTATAGACCTATAAAATACTTTATCTCACTGATTAATGACATCTCAAATTCTTTACTCATTTCATTTCCAAAGTTCTTGCATAGAGAGTCATTTCCACAAAAGATAATTGTTAGGATTCCCAAAAATACTGAGAGGGGGGGGGGGGGAGTGAATTAGTATCTAACCGGTATTAAGAATTTCTTAAGTTAGAACATGCAGAACATAAAATAACAGTGTACCAGTATGCAAGAATTAATGCACTAAACAGAATCAGTAATATCCACATGAAAAGTACACCATAACACAAGATGTTTAACGAGGAAACCCAGTGTGGGAAAAACCTCGGTGGGATTTGTGACCCACAATATTCACTCACTGGCCAATAAGAGAATATTACTTACAATAGGGGCTTGCACATGCAGGAAGGCCAACTGCCTAGAGCTCACTGCTCAATGGGAAGTCACATTGACTTACAATAAGGATTATATAAATCCAATGACTTGTATTGTTTTACAGTAGCATCTCCAATGCCAGATTCAGTACTGGTTCTTGCTCTGTTCTTTACATATACCCTTGACCTATAATTCGCACATTAGGTCTTCCTAATAATTTTCCTTTTACATCTTCATATCTCCTTACAAATTTCTATAATGATCTCCTTTATATACAAGAGTCATTTTACAATTTGCCAAGTCGGCTTACAAAAATAAACAAAATATTACATAACAAAAGTCCTGTTAGCCTCTATGTCGATATAAATGTTTTCTTTTGTGCTGGTGCTGGTGTTCTGAGTGATCTTCTGATGCCGATGCACTGTCTTGCCTGTGTAATGCTTTACTGGTATGATGTCTTTCCGGTGCCATAGGATTGCAAGGTTGCTTTGCCGGTGCCATAGGATTGCAAGGTTGCCATAAATGACAAAACCTTCAATCACATACAATGTCTCATTGGAGTGTCCATATGCCAACAATCTCCCCCTTTGGCATTGATGGCAACACTCATAAGAAATTTCAAAAAGTATCCAAAATGTGTAGTCCAAATAAAATGTTACCAAAAATATGATGGCTCCCCCTGAGCATAAGATTCCTGTGTTTTGAACTTTCTCATCACACTACTCCCCCTTTGGCATCAAGGACAAAGGCTATCAAGATGTTAGTAGTGTTTGCAGTTATATATATCCATATCCTCAACCTTGTAGTTGGGTAGTTATAATCTGAAAAATATCTCCCAAAATTAAGTTTATACTATCCATAAACTTTTTACTATCTTTTATTGTTGTTCCAGTCCTCTTCACTATACCAGTGAGATGCTGCAAATGCTCTGTCGGTGTTTTGCTACCTTGTGTTAATACCTTTGAGATTTCCTTCCGCAGAGATGCTAAATAGTCCAATCTTGGACTCAGTTTAGATCTCAAGTGTTTTGCCTTGTTTATTATTCTTTCTTTCTCTTTTCCTAGTTTGAGCAATTCTTCCTCAAAATTTGCTATCTTCTCTTCAAAACATGATAATGAATCCGGTGAGTTGACAAAATTGTCTGCAAGCTTATTTATCTCATCTCGTGTCTTGCTTATTTCCTTGTCAATATCTATAGTCAAAAAGTTTGTTTTACATGTATCTTTATACAAATTTTTGTATTCTTTCAACAAACTACATAGTTCTGGTAGAAGTGTGTCAAAATCTCTATTACACTTCTTTATTCCCTATCAAAGAATTTTTGTTTCTCAAGTTCTACCTTATCCTTTACTGACTCTTCCTTTATTTTCTCAATGTTTTCAAAAATATATTTGCAAAATGTCTCCAATTGTCCTAAAGAATCTTTATTATATATGTTACAGTTTGGAGCAATTACCTTCAAAATTGGTATTGAATAATCTATTTCTTTATAAGCCTATGAACTGCAATCAGTTATTTTCTTTATAGAATCTAATAATACCTCAGTCACATTTGTTGACTTGAATGTTGATGATGACCCAGTAATCTGAGTACAAGTGGAAGTAACCATGCTTGTATTAACCTCTGGCAAGTCATTTTGTGTTTGCATTTCTTTTAGCACTGGTTTTCCCACTTTACTACTTACCGGTGGAACTGTTTCCTTGTCTACCTGTTGTTCCGAAGCCTTTAGCTCTGTTGAATTCTCTGAATGTTGTGTTGTCTTTGTTTGTGCCTCTGTCTCTACCTTTTTCTCTATATTTTCTGTTGGTTCCTCTGTTTCCCCTGCTACCGGAGGCTCATTAGCCATATCTGACTTATCAGTTGTATCTTTATAACTATTTTGTTGATCTTTTGGGTATCAACATTTACAGTATATAGAACTTCAAGATTAGGATTATTATCCTCTACATCCATACTTTCTCCTACCGGTTGATCTTCAGTGGTTGCTGTTTTCATTTTCATTGATGGAGTATTTAAAGAAGGTGGGGGCAAGTTGTCTTTGACCTTTATGCTTGGTGGTCCACCAACTTTGCCTTTCCCCTTGTCCCTATCCTTTTGATATACCTTTATAGGTTTAGGGTTCCTATACTCTTCTTGTTTTTCTTTCTCAACTAGGAATATGTCCCAACCATCTTCTGTTTCCTCTGTTACTTTAGTAACCCTTCCTACCATCAGTGAAATATGTTGGTGTGCAGTAGAGAATACTGACCATTTTGCCTCAGCAATCAAATCATCAATTTCCTTGGGAGAGTTTATTGGATATACAGCAAGTAGTTTTTCTATTTTTATTTTCTTATCTAATTCAATCACTCCTTCTAGCCTCAAGACTTTTGTACAAATCATCAGGAATTTCATTTGCCACTTCCATCAATAATTTCTTGTACATGTCCATATGCAGTATCACACTTTCTTCAACTTGCCCTTTCTCATCAGCGGATAGAGTGTCATAAATTTTCTCTATGTTTTTTTAGTTTACTTTCCTCTATGATTTCATTTAATAGTATATCAAGAGGGGCCAAGTCACTGTTTGTCCTTTTCCTTTTCTTTGGTTGTTAGCTTCTTTTTTGGTGTGACCTTTCTAACCGGAGGTCTCACTGCTTGTTGCTTCTACCTTGTCCTTCTAGGTGATGGAGTGGTTGCTGGTGAGGGATCTCTTTTTCTAACAACTCTTTTGAAAGTTGTTGGCATGTCACCTTCTGAAGAAGTGCCTACCGGTGATAGATGAGCTTCAGGTTGTTGAGCTACCAACTCATCCTTTGTTATACCGGTTTTCTCTAATACATCTTTAATGGCCTTTGCTTGTCTAGATCCTTTCCTCACAAATGCCTCAACCTTCTTTACTCTTTTCTTTGATTGTATTTGGCTCTCTATGATCTTAGCACTACCAAATACTTCTTCCTTAGGTTCTCTGGGGGCTTCCAGAAGTGCTTTGGCATATGTTTCAACTATATGATCATCTGTCTCATAGCCCATTTTGGTTACCCAAACTGTTCTTGGGATGACCGCTTCCATCCAGATTTCATCTTTCTTGATGACAAAGCATATATCATCTTTGTAATTGTCTACTATCTTCTGTGATAAACTTATTCTTTTCTTCATTTTGGTTTTTAATGCTTGGAAAAAGTCATGAATATTGTTCTCCTTGTCCTCACCCATGTTATTGAACAGTTCTGTCAATTGCTTTCCTAGTGGTATGTCATATCCAAGTTCTTTATAGCCTATACTGGGAACCTATTTTCCTATGTGTAGCATTAGGCATACTAACAAATTTCCAAATCTGAAAGTTCCTTTCTTGTCCTTTTTTATTTTTCCAAGGTTGTCAATCAGTTCATCTTTAAACCATTCACAGATGTCAATCTTTGCATTGTCAGTTACCATATCATAAGCACTCTTAATGCATAAACTTGAAACTGAGTTAAGTCTATTAGCATAAGTGGATTTGTAACCTAATATCATACTTATGAATCTCACATTGATATCTTTTACATCATTAACCCTTAGAGATCTTTTATCAAATGTTGCACCTGTTAGGTTTGTAACTAGGTCATTGGAAACCTTCTTGGTTTTATTTGGCCTTTTACTAGTGGTCGGTAACCCTGTGACAGCTTTTATAGCTTCCTTGGTGATCTTATGGATTGCATCTAACTAGAAAAATTCTCCATGAACTCTGCTTAAAACTATCCTAGCCACATCCTTAGGGAATTCAGGGATGCTAAGGATTTCCGTGAATCCTAGGGTTTCAATGATTTTGTGTCCATCCTTTACTTTGCTGGTATTATCACATATCATGATTTTATACATGGTTTTGATTTCCTCCTCTCCTAACTCTTCAATGTTGTAGTGGATGTACATTCTAGGGTCTTCAACATATACAACATCTTTAGGGATTTGAGAAAATGCACCTAAGGTATCATCCTTCTTTTCTATCTCGGGGCTAACTGAAATATGGGCCTAGGTCTTTTAATTACTTCAACAACAGTAGGGCTCAATATGTATTCAATTGTAGAGGTGGATGCCATGATTAAATACCTTTTTCTTCCTTGGATGGATGATTGCTTGGAGTGTGCTTGCTTCTTGCTCGAAATGCTTTAGCTCAGAATCTTTGTGCTCTCTAAAAATTTGAAATCACGATGAAATGAAATGGAGCCAAAACCTTAACTTTGTAATGTCTTTTAGCCATCTACCATATTAATTGCATGTCGGTTAAGTATTCACTTAACATTGTCTGTCGGTAATAGGTAATTTTCAACTTCTTATTTCTAACTGAGGGAATAATAGCGCATGTATCAATGGATTGCCAAACCCTCAAGGAAATTTTCTTCAGTTAGATGAAGAACTTCCTACCAGTGGAGCACTGCTTTGTCCTTCTGGTGAAGTAATGCTCTGTTCTATCAGTGGAGTGGTGATTGGTTCTACCAATGGAGGAGTATTCCCAATATTTAGATCAGCTTTCTTAATCCATTGTTTTGAAAATTCTTGCTTAACCTCTTCAACTTTTTCTTTACCTTTCAAGCTAGCACTTCTGTTGTCTACCGATGTTCCTATACTTCTATAGAATTTAGCAATATGCCCAATCTTGTTACATGCATAACAAGTTACATTATTTTTCTAAATAGCTTTCCCATAACCTATGCTAGTTTGTGTTCTGCATTGATTAGATAAATGTCCAAATCTTCCACAAACATAACATCTCACATTCATTTTGCAGTTTTCAGAGTTATGACCAATTTTGTTGCATTTTGAACATTGACCGATGGGTGTATTGATATTCTGATAATTCCTAGATCTACATTCATTTTCTCTATGACCATACTTATTACAGTTAAAGCATCTTCCATTGAATTTATAAGCATTAGGTTGTCTTACCGGTTTGCTATGATCCTGAGTGTTTGCAGTACTGGAGCTTTCACCAAATTCAAAGCCAATTCCAGAAGTGTCACCTTTAGGTTTTTGATTCTTTAATAAGGTACCAAGTTCCTCTGAACTTTTCTTGAATTTTTCTTTATGTTGATTTGCAGTTTCCAGTTCTCTTTCCAAGATTTCTTTTTGTCTCATTAGTTCATTTGAGTCATTTTGAGTATGCATCAGATCTATCTTCAACATGTCATTTTCATAGGTAAGTCTTGTATTTTCATTTGCTGCATCACTTAGTCTTCTGATCAGTTCTTCTTCATTCTTCTTCCTATCCTCAATCTCTTTGTAAAATCTCATAGTCATATCCTGCATTTCATTTTTTGTTGTCATGTTCTCTTGTTTCAACTTGCTTATCTGATCATTAAGTGATTCCTTTTTATCATTCTCATTTTGTAATTTTTCACAAAGTTCTACTCTCTTATTTCTTGTAACAGTAAGATTTTCTTGAAGTGCTTGAATGATATCTTGTGTTGCCCTTAAATCATCTTCTAGTTTGATATTTTTTAATTTTTCTGCATCATAGTCTGTAAGAGCTCCTTCAAGTTGCTTCATCAGATTTTCCATCTTTACCGATGTCAAGATCTTCCTCAAGCTGTTAGGCTTTTGAAAATAGAGGACCAAGCTCTAACACCAATTGTTAGGATTCCCACAGATACTGAGAGAGGGGGGGGTGAATCAGTATCTAACCGGTATTAAGAATTTCTTAAGTTAGAACATGTAGAACATAAAATAACAGTGTACCGGTATGCAAGAATTAATGCAATAAATAGAATCAGCAATATCCACATGAAAAGTACACCATAACACAAGATGTTTATTGAGGAAACCTGGTGTGGGAAAAACCTCGGTGGGATTTGTGACCCACAATATTCACTCATTGGCCAATAAGAGAATATTACTTACAATAGGGGCCTGCACATGCAGGAAGGCCAACTGCCTAGAGCTCACTACTCAATGGGAAGTCACATTGACTTACAATAAAGATTATATAAATCCAATGACTTGTACTATTTTACAGTAGCATCTCTAATGCCAGATTCAGTATCGGTTCTTTCTCTGCTCTTTACATATACCCTTGACCTATAATTCGCACATTAGGTCTTCCTAATAATTTTCCTTTTACATCTTCATCTCTCCTTACAAATATCTTTAATGATCTCCTTTATATACAAGAGTCATTTTACAATTTGCCAGGTCGACTTACAAAAATAAACAAAATATTACATAACAAAAGTCTTGTCAGCCTCTATGCCCATATACATGTTTTCTTCTATGCCGGTATCAGTGTTCTGAGTGATCTTCTGATGCCGGTGCACTGTCTTGCCTGTGTAATGCTTTACCGGTATGATGTCTTGTCGGTGCCATAGGATTGCAAGGTTGCTTTGCCGGTGCCATAGGATTGCAAGGTTGCCATCAATGACAAAACCTTCAATCACATACAATGTCTCATTGGAGTGTCCATATGCCAACAATAATATCATCAACAAATATGGCTGAGATTAGTATTTCATTTCCATCATTCTTCATGTACATGTTATTGTTTTCATTTGTTCTTACAAAACCAATCTTAATCAAATAAGAGTGCAATCTCTCATACCATGCTCTAGGTGCTTGTTTCAAACCATATAAATCTTTGTTCAATTTACATACCTGATCATTATTTTGTCCTTCAACAAATCCTTCAGTTTGTTCAATGAAAACTTCTTCTTCTAATATTCCATTCAAAAATGCAGATTTGACATCCATTTGATATATCTTAAAATTCTTGCAAGCAGCATAGGCCAACAATGTTCTTACTCCTTCAAATCTAGCCACAGGTGCAAAAGTCTCACCATAATCAATTCCTTCTTCTTGGGCATAACCTTTGAAAACTAGTCTTTCTTTATTCCAAATGACCTCTCCTTCCTCATTTAGCTTGTTTTTGAAGATCCACTTTGTACCGATTACATTTTTGTCCTTCGGTCTTGGGACCAGTGTCCATGTGTCATTCTTCTTGATTTGATCAATCTCTTATGTCATAGCATTTATCCAATCTTCACTGTTAAATGCATCTTTCACTATTCTTAGTTCAAATTCAGATATCAAACATGTTCCTCCTCTATCTGATCTAAGACATTTCAGTTGTCTTCCTGTTTCTTTTTCAACTCTTTCCTTGTACCATTTAAACATTTGAAAAGCTTCTGATTTTTCTTTTAAAAACATTATTGACATCATCCTTGAATAGTCATCCACAAATAATATGAAATAATTATCACCATAATAACTTTGAACTTTCATAGGACCACAAAGATCAATGTGCGCGAGATCTAAAATTCCCTTAGAAGTGTAAGACTTGTAAAGCTTGATCTTATCATCTTGCCCATCTGGTATCCTCGGCACATAGCATTCTCAGGTTTCTCAAGACTCGGTAGACCTCTTACTCGGTGCTTCTTACTTATTTTGATCAAATTATCAAAATTTACATGACAAAACCTCTTATGCCATAACTAGGTATCATTAATCATTGCATGCAAACACTTATTCCAAGTTGAGTCAAGGTGAAATGTATTACCTCTTGTTTGTGTCCTGGTAGCAGCTAACTTTCCATTCTTGTCATAAACTTTGAAAATTCCTTTTTCAAACTCTATTCAGTAACCTGTGTTGTTTAGTTGTGTTACACTCAACAAATTGTATTTCAAACCTTCAACCCAATAAACATCATTGCATCTTGCATTATCAAGAAGTGTTATGGATCCTTTACCTCTTATAGGACATGGTGCATCATTACCAAATCTAACATAGCCTCCATCATAATCATCTAATTTAACAAACTTGTGTTTATCTCCTATCATATGATGTGAGCATCCACTATCTATAATCCAAGAATCATTAGTGTTTATGTGAGATATTAGGGCTTTTTCTTCATACCTTTCTTCATCTGATCCATCTTTAATAGCCACATAAACAACTTCCTCTATATCAGTCTCATCTAATTTATCATCGTCAGATTCCTCATCAGCTATTAAGCATGTCTTTCTATCTCTTCTTCTGAAGTCTCGGTGTCCTCTGTAATGATTATCTTTCTGTCTATCATCTCGGTAATCTCTCTTTCCACTAGAATTTTTGTCAGGATAGTTAGAAGCCATATGTCCTATCTTATCACAATTGAAACATTTCAAAGGTAGTTTTCCTTTATACTTACCTTTGCCTCTCGGTAACCTTCTGGCTAATAGTGCTTCAAACTCTTCTTGCTTTCTGATTTTCTCATACAGTTTGTGTATTGCTTCCATGTTCTTCCAAAATCTTTTACTTGCTCCACTGTGATCTCCTTCAGAGTACTTATACTTTCTTTCATTGTAATCATTAGATTCATCAAGATAAAAAGAACTAAATGCAAATTCAACTTTATTTACCGATGACCCACTATTATCAAAATTACTTAACTCAAATGCATGTAGCTTACCAATAGTAGCATCCAAGGAAACTGGCATATTAGGTATAGACCTCAATTCATTGATTGCAGAGACTTGGATTGCATAAGTTGGTAGAAGGGTTCTTAATAGCTTACTTGTTACATCTTTTTCATCAATAGTTCCACCTGCTCCTTTGATTTGATTGACAATCTCCTTTAACCTTGTACTGTACTGGGTTATGTTCTCACCTTCATTCATTCTCATAGATTCAAGTTGTCCTTTTAGACTATCCACTTTTGCTCTTTGAACATGTTCATCTCCACCATACACAGATATGAGCTTATCCCACATTGCCTTTGCATCATTGTAGCCTTCTAGATCATTAAACTCTGAGTCAGTCAATGCAGATGTTATTTCAATCATTGCTTGGATATGTTCTTGTTTTGCTTTTATCTCTTCCATTGTCAATGGATAGGTGCTCGGTGTGACAAAATCATTCTCTAGATAGTAGACAGCATATTCTCCAATTCCTGATAAGTGCAGCTTCATTCTTTTCTGCCATGTAGAAAAACTTGACTTGTTCAGCTTCGGTGCATCCCTCTTATACATCTTGGATCTTTAACTCAAGTACCTTTAAACTTTCCTTTTGGAGTCCAAAGCTCTGATACAAATTGACAGTTCTGATACTTAATATAAGTACAGATCCAATAGCCAACAAGATGAGAGGGGGGGGGGGTGAATCATACAAACTTAATCATCCATAAAAACATCAAATTCAACCTCGATAACATATATATCAGTCATATATCCAAAACTATCAAACATGCAAACTCAAAAGCATATGAACAATATAAACCTCATAACACCAGATTTAATGTGGAAACCCAAATAGGGAAAAACCATTGTGGGATTTCGGACCCACTAAGAAATATACTCTTCTAGAGTATGCTCGGTTAAAAGCAAATCCTGTTAAAGATTACAAACACATTACTAGATGTGACCCAATTAAGGGATTTCTCTCAGATCTGTTAGGATCTTCACTTTGTTAGAAGTTACCTTGTCAAAGGATTTCAAACACTCAATAAGAATGTCACCTTGCTAGAGGATTTACATATAAGACTATTAAGTCCACTCGGTTAAGAGATTTTCTGCTACTTCACAAAATAACAGTAATAAAAATCTCTCTGCAACTTCACATCTAAAACGCTAAAGCAGATTCTTATTTGTTCAATACAATCTAGACATAGAACTAATCTTGTCTATCTGCTAGGCATCAATACTCTGTTATTCTAACAGGTCTTCAAGCTTATGTGCTCGGTAATTACTATGTAGCATCCTTGTGCATACACTTGCCCACATACATTATTTATCAATAGTTTCCTATTTATAAACAATTAGGTAACTGCTTAATCTCCTTGATCACATTTCCCATGATCAATCATAGCCATCAGATCTTCAATCTTGTCCAGGTTCAATGTATCCTTCGATTTGAAAATGTTTTACCCTGCCTTGGAACTTGTGTTAGGGTATTGCGGTTCAATCTGAGTTGTAGATCTTCCTACCGACTTTCCATTGCCTTAGATTCGTTAACAAACTTCTTCCACGGCTTACTAATCATTGATCCGCTCTAGCTCATCATCTTATTTCATTAAATACCGCATGTAAACATTTAATGCTTTCTATTATTACTCAGTTACAACTTGATAACAACTCGGTGAATACTAAACTTCACTCGGTAGACATTTCCGCCTTCATTAACTGATAGCGATAACCTTAGGGTTTACCGACTAGGTTCTTTGCTTGATAACATAGTATAGTATTAACCTTTACAATTTACAACATATGTACGATGTTAAAACAATCTAAAACATCATGATCTGATCATTGTCTAACTCGGTAGTAGTTGCCCATTGAATACCTTATTCATCCCCTTATTCATCATATTCTTTCTTGTGTCTTTTACCGACTCCTTTATAATCTTTATATCATACTTCTCAAGATATGGCAACATCATACTGAATTAAAAAATCAATTTCTTGACATCAATGACAAAATAATAATATTAAGACAGTAAAACATCCGTAATCAGTTATGTCCATAATCATCAACAACCTTCTCGATATCCTTATTGAAATGCCAACAATCTTTCATTGTAATGGAATGCCAACATTCTCCCTTTGTTTGATATAATGCAAACAGAGTCATGGGCCCTAATTTTGTGTTGAGTGTAGTCTTTATCATGTTCATTTTGAACCTTTGATAGTGTGTGCAAGGGAGGACACCATGGAGAAGTGCACTAGCCTTAGTGAATAAATAAATAATAATGATATTAGTGGAGTAATGAAATATGTTTGTAGAATGACATGAATTGGAATATTCTAGAGTTCATGAAATGTTTAATAGAAGTGTAGTGGAATTTGAAGTAATTATAATATGTGAATTTGATAAATGCAAAATAAATTGTTGCTTTCATTGAATGTTTATGTATATATATCATGCAAACTGATTGAATTAGATTGCTTTCTAATAACTGATTTGATGATAGATGTGTAGATGCTTGAATTAGAGTGGCATAGCAGAAGTGTGGTAGGGATTGGGAAGTTTGAATATTGCAAATTTTGTTCTCCTTGAAAATTATAGAGCATAGATTTCTAGTAATTACAAGATTTTATTGATTCTATCCAGTCTTGAAGGGTTTTTATTCAACTTTCCTCATATGGGAATATGACATGTGGCTTCTTAAGAATGTGCCTATGTGTGAAGTATTGTGTAAAATATATACTTGTTTTCTTACTTGCGTTCAATTATACATTAAAGGAAGTATTGCCATGCTTGAATTGTGTGAGTTATTGTGATTTTTGCTTATAGATGTTAACTCGGATAAAAAAATTATAGTTTAGTCTTTCAAAATGTGATTAAATAAAGTTCTCTTGAAGATATTTCAATGATTTATCATGCACATTGTAACTAGTAAGAGTTTTCCAACTTTTTTTTATCTCTTATCTATCATATTTTCTTGGATAATTAAAGTGTAGAAAGGAAACATTTTGTAATTATTACCTTGCTTTGAGTTAGAATTTTTTTTGGTTTAATAAGTTTTTTGTTGATGTGTGTATGTTTGCAACTTAACCCTTGGCAACTTCAAGGAGTAAGTTGAGTCTAAGGGGGGGAGGATGTAGTGCCCCTCCTAGACTTGCATTTTGATTTCCATCCTGAAAGACTTATTTAGACATATGATGGTTACTTGGATGGTTATTTATGACTCTTCTACTATATTAGATGGTATCATTGATACTAGGAATTTGTGTGGATTCATGCTATCTATTATGACTCTTTATGATTGGAGATTTTTATGATTGTTGATGCGAGACTTATTATATGACATATGATACTTCATGGATCTTATGGATGTTGATACATAGTATCGCCTTGGTGGATGGATTTATATGACTGCATATGATCATAGTTTACATGGATTATGTGACTTATGATGATACTAACCCTATTTCATGATTATGATTCTATGCGATGCTTTGATATTATATTGTGTGACTATCTTTGTGAGTAGAGACGATGCCATATCACTCATTGCGAGAAGTATATGTTGTCACAATTCTCTATCACTTGTTTGTTTATGAATATGTATCATATATATTGCATTGGTTTTCTATGCAGGATTTTAGGTACCAGACATCGACTCCACCTAGCTTCACAAGTTTGAGCATGTCTTTATCCCAATGACAAGCTTGCAAAGATGACTATTGGTATTATGGATGTGTCACATTAGTTTTTTCATTGATGTCAACACTTATCATCACTTATCCTTCTAGAGATCTTTGGTTATGTTGAACCGACACATTATGTTCATAGGCAAGTTCAGTGACTTATGCATAGTCACTGGTATTTGGTTCACCGGTAGGTTATATCATTCACCAACAGTGAGGATGACTTGTTATCATATGGAGATCACTTGGTTATGTCGAAGACATGGTTTGTACACATTTTTTGGAGATTTGGTTATTGGTCTAATCGGGTTGACGTATTTGTTATTACCAGCAAATTGGTCTAGGTTATGGACCGACATGCGCTATCTATTCCAGATCAGCACGACATGTTATGGAGATGATTTAATCAATTAATATTGTTGTTGAGCCGACATGATGCATCACATCTTGACTTACTTGTAATTGATTTTATTGTATCATTCTTGGTAAGCCGACCTACACATTTGGTCCTAGGTTTTGGTATATATGTAAGATCTCATTTGTGAGATTAATGTAATGAAAAAAAATAAGGTATTGTAAGGTTCTGATATTTGATATATGCGAATATAAGAAGAGCTACTCACGTAGACATCATTTGAAGATTCAAGGAAGGTTTGAAGAGGACAATTAGAGCTTAACTAGTACTGAATCCAGCATTGGAGATGCTACTTTGAGTAGTACATTATCATTGGATTTAATCATCCAATTGTAGTCAATGTGACTCTCATCTTATAATTGAGCAGTAAACTCTAGGCAGCTGGCTTTTCTGTATGTGTAGACCCCATTTGTATACACATACTATCTATAGTAGTATTGTTTGATTATGGGTAAGGTTTCCCACCATGGGTTTTCCCCTTATAGGGTTTCCACATACAAATCTTTGTGTTATGTGTTGTGGATGTTGTTTCTCCTTATGTTTTATGCATTAAGTTTCACTGGTATTGATATTAACTATTAATATGTTTATCGACATTAAGTTTGGTTTACCAGTATTAAGTATCAAGTTTGGTTAAGTTATATTTGGGTTGAAATTATTAGACAACTGATTCAACCCCCCCCCCTCAGTTGCCTCTGGGTCCTAACAATTGGTATCAGAGCTAAGTCCTCTTTTTGCAGAAGTTTAACAACTTAAGGAGATTCTATGGCAACTAACTATTTCAGGAAGGATAGTCCAAAACTTGAAGGAACTAACTATGGTATATGAAAGATCAGAATGGAGACACATCTGAATTGCATTGGAAAAGACATATGGGATGTTACACAGAATGGTTATGTTGGTCCTACATAAGGTCAACCTTATCCACCTACATTGGCTAAGGATCAAGACAATGATTGCAAAGCAAGAGAAGCACTTTTGAGTGCCTTATCAGATCAATAGATCATGGGATTATCAAACCGATCTATTGTTAAAGATATTTGGGATAAATTGGAGATATTGAATGAAGGTTATTCCACTGTCAAAATTGTAAAAATCTTGAATGCTTCTGGGTTAGGTATGAAAATTTGAAAATGGAAGAAGATGAAAGAATTTTTTCTTTTATGGAAAGGGTAATGAAATTATTTTGGGAATACAATGTTGTGGAGGATCCTTAAGTGAAGATGAAATGGTTTCTAAAGTATTAAGAGCATTGCCACCAGCATACAAAATGAAAGTAACTGCTATTAATGAGTTGATAACTATGCCTAATACATCAGTATCTAGAGATACCTTGGTTGGAAAACATTCAACATTTGAGCTTGAGCAATTTGGTCCTACTGCTACAATTAAGATAGATTTAGCTTTCAAAGCATCATCATCTACAACATCTTCATCAGCAGCTGATAAATCTAATTGGAAAGCACTTTATGCAAGAGAACTTGAAGACATCTGGAGGGAAAATGAAGAATTTGAAGAGCTTGAAGCACTATTTACAAGGAAAATGCCTAAAGGTCCTATTGGAAGTAAGTATGAAGGTAAATCACCTTTTAAATGTTTTAACTATAATAAAATTGGTCATATGGCATCTAGATGTCCGGACAGACATGCAAGATCGAGAGAAGAAGCTAAAACAACATATAAGCATAACCCTGAATATCAGAGATACAGATTTAAGAAGAATAGAGAGAAATCATGTTACTATGTTGATGAAGGAGTTACTGATGATTCTGATGAAGAACTAGGAGACAATGGATGGGCCTTTGTTGCAATAACAGAAGATCAACCGACACCTACTATTCCACTAGTAGAGCAGGCACTGGCAGCTAAAATTGAAGAAAAGGATAAATGGATTATAGATTCTAGATGTTCACATCATAATGACTGGTGATAAAAGTAAATTCTTATCTTTTCAGGAATACAATGGAGGTCTAGTGAGATTTGGAGATGACAAAGCTTGTTTGATCAGAGGAAAAGGAACTATATCTTTTGATGGTAAGCACAATACTAACAATGTTTATTATGTTGAAGGTTTGAAGCATAATCTTTTGATTGTTGGTCAGTTAGTTGAAAAAAGATTGCACTTACAATTCAAGAATGGTAAATGCAAAATCATGAATAGAACTGGTTTGGAGATTGCAACTAGTAATTAGGCTAGAGGTAATATCTTTCATATGAATAACATTAAAAACACATACTTGATTGCACACATCGATAAAATTTGGTTATGGCACAAAAGACTCTATCATGTGAATTTTGACTGCATTATGAAGATTAGTTCATCTAAGGTAGTAAGGGATTTACCAAAGATTGTAAAACCTCATAATCTAGTATGTAAGGAATGTCAAATGGGAAAACAAGTTAGAACAACTTTTAAGATTATTTCTAAGAAAATCAATGATGTTCTTGATTTAATTCATACTCACTTATGTGGTTCGGCAAGAACAAGAAGTCTACAGGGAGATAGATACTTTATGCTAATCATTGATGATTATTCTTGAATGTGTTCGGTTACTTTTCTTAGGGAGAAATCAGAAGCTTTTGGGAAATTCAAATTATTCAAGGCACTTGTAGAGAATGAAACCAGAAAGAAAAGCAAATGTTTAAGATCATATCAAGGAGGTGAATTTACATCTATGGAGTTCAATATATTTTGTGAAGTGAATGGAATTAGAAGACAACTATCAGCACCCCGGACACCTCAGCAAAATGGAGTTGTGGAAAGGATGAATAGAACTATTCTGGATGCATCTAGAAGCATGATATCAGAAGCAAATCTACCTCATATGTATTGGAGAGAAGCAATGAATACAATGGTTTACACTTTCAATAGAGTTCACATCAAAGGTGAAACCAGTAAGATGCCCTATGAACTATGGTTTGGTAATATTCCTACTCTTAAGTACTTTAGAATATTTGGAAGCAGATGTTACATTAGGAGAGATGAGTATATTGGTAAATTTGATCATAGAAGTGATGAAGGAATATTTGTTAGCTATTCATCTAAGAGAAAAGCATATAGATGTTTTAACAAGAGATTGCAGAAAATCATTTAGAGTGCAAATGTGAAGATTGATGAACACTTTAGAAGAAATTCAAGGTCTATGGATTCTGAACCGGCATTTGAGATAATCACAAATGAACCTATACAAAATGTACCGATACAGAATATTGATCCAGTCACACCAACGTCATTAGAGAATTCCACAGTGACTGAAGAACAACAAGAAGTGAACACACCCAGGTATGTAAGATTGAATCACTTTGAAAGTTAGATAATTGGGAATAAGCATTAAGGAGTTATGACTAGAGGAATACTAGAAAATGAAGAGGTATGTTTAATTTCTCAAATTGAACCAGCATCTATCATTGAGGCATGTGAAGATAAACATTGGATTAAGGCTATCCAAGATGAATTGGAACACATTGAAAAGAACAATACATGGACATTAGTTCCCCAGCCTAAAGATAAAAATGTAATTGGAACCAAATGGGTATTCAGAAACAAATTTAATGAATATGGTAAGGTAATCAGAAACAAAGAAATATTAGTGTGTAAGGGATATTCATAGAAAGAGGGAGTTGATTACAATGAAACCTTTGCACTGGTAGCTAGAATTGAGGCAGTCAAATTATTTCTTGCATTTGCAACACACAAAAACTATAAAGTACATCAAATGGATGTTAAATGTGCATTTCTGAGAGGTGATCTTGAAGAGGAAGTTTACATTGAACAACCTGATGTGTTTTCATTGACAAATGATAAAGATATGGTTTGTAGATTAAGGAAAGTTTTATATGGATTGAAGCAAGCTCCTAGAGCTTGGTATGCTAGATTGGACAAATATCTTATGAAGCTTGGTTACACTAAAGGTAATGCTGATAGCAAATTATATTTCAAAGTGACTAATGAAGACATTTTGGTTATTGATTTTTTTGTTGATGACATCATTTTTGGAGGAGAAGATGGATTGTGTAAAGACTTTTCTAATAAGATGCGGGAAGAATTTGAAATGTCTATGATTGGGGAGATAAAATTCTTTTTAGGATTGCATATTTCACAGACTAATAAAGGTATATTCTTATGTCAATCAAAGTACTTGAAGGAATTACTATATAAATTTGGTATGGAAAACTCTAAATTGGTAAGTACTTCTATGACTACAACTGACAAACTATCATTGAAGGATGATTCAGCTCCTATTAATCCAACAAGATACAAATCTATGATTGGAGGTTTATTGTATTTGACACATACAAGACTTGATATAATGAATGCAGTGTGTATTGTTTCAAGATTTCAGAGTAATCCTAGAGAAAATCATGAATCAGTAGTGAAAAGGATTTTCTGGTATTTACAAGGCACAACAAATCTTGGTTTATGGTATCCTAAAGATGAAAATTTTGATTTATGTGCATACACCGATGCTAATTGGGTAGGATATGTAGATGATAGAAAGAGCACCACCGACGGGGCATTCTTTTTTGGTAGTAGATTGATTTCATGGTTGAGCAAGAAATAGAGTTGTACATCATTATCAACAGTAGAATCAGAATATGTTGTAGCAGAAACTAATTGTACTCAGGTATTATGGATTAAACAAATGTTGAAGGACATAAACGTAAAATGCAAAGAACCTATAATCATCTATTGTGATAATTCAGTAGCAAATGATATATCTAAGAATCCGGTATTTCACTCTAAGACTAAGCATGTTTCTATCAAGTATAATTTTCTGAAAGAGAATGTTGAAGCAAAAGAAGTGAGATTGGTTTATGTGAATA
Organism: Cryptomeria japonica; assembly: GCF_030272615.1. Taxonomy (NCBI): domain Eukaryota; kingdom Viridiplantae; phylum Streptophyta; class Pinopsida; order Cupressales; family Cupressaceae; genus Cryptomeria; species Cryptomeria japonica. The sequence continues at coordinate 616,996,086 of NC_081412.1, read as the reverse complement.
CTAAAGAGAATATTGCAAATATCTTTACTAAGCCTTTGCCTAAGGAAACTTTTGAATATCTCAGAGAATAGCTTGGGGTTATACCCTCACTGGTAGAGACTTAGACAGTTGATGCTTGGCATCAAACCGGCAGAATTCATAGAGAAACTTTTTTTTCCAGCTTTGATGGAGGAGAGCTACTTCTCAGTGGGAGTTGTTGGAGTAACATAGTTGGAATAACAGTTGGTACTTGTAATTGGTTCTATGAACTGGTTGTATCTAGTATTTGTATTGCTTTGGCATTTGATGTCAAAGGGGGAGAGATATCTATGGAAAAACACATTATCCTTTGGGGAGAGATTATACATTGGGGGAGAGATTTTTACTCTCTGCATTTGTATTTTGATTTCTGGTATTGATCCATTCTAGAGATTGTTGGTTTTTGGTTTTTGGTATTTCTGCTTTGGCACTTAGATGGTTTTTTCATCTTGTGTTGCCATCAATGCCAAAGGGGGAGATTGTTGGTATTATGAACATGGTGCATTAGTTTTGTCATTGATGTCAACACTTATCAACACTTATCCTTCTAGAGATCTTTGGTTATGTTGAACCGACACATTATGTTCATCGGCAAGTTCAGTGACTTATACACAGTCACCGGTATTTGGTTCACCGGCAGCTTATATCGTTCACTGGCATTGAGGATGACGTGTTATCATCTGGAGATCACTTGGTTATGTCAAAGACATGGTTTGGACACTTGTTTTGGAGATTTGGTTATTGTTCTAATCGGGTTGACATATTTGTTGTTACCGGCAAATTGGTCTAAGTTATGGACCGACATGTGCTATCTATTCTAGATCAGCGGGGCACGTCATGGAGAAGATTTAATCAATTAATATTGTTGTTGAGCCGACATGATGCATCACATCTTGACTTACTTGTAATTGATTTAATTGTATCATTCTTAGTAAGACAAACTACACATTTGGTCCTAGGTTTTGGTATATATGCCAGATCTTATTTGTGAGATTAATGTAATGATGAAAAAAATAAGGTATTGTAAGGTTGTGATATTCGATATATGTGAATATAAGTAGAGCTACTCATGCAAACATCATTTGAAAATTCAAGGAAGGTTTGAAGAAGACAATCAAAGCTTATCTGGTACTGAATCCAGCATTAGACATGCTACTTTGAGTAGTACATTATTATTGGATTTAATCATCCAATTGTAGTCAGTGTGACTCCCATCTTGTGATTGAGTAATGAGCTCTAGGCAGCTGGCCTTTTTGCATGTGCAGACCCCATTTGTATACACATACTATCTGCAGTAGTATCAGTGATTGTGGGTAAGGTTTCCCACCGTGGTTTTCCCCCTTACAGGGTTTTCACATACAAATCTATGTGTTATGTGTTGTGGATGTTGTTTCTATTTCTATTTCATGCATTAAGTTTCACCGGTATTGATATTAATTGTTAATCTATTTACCGGCATTAAGTTTGGTTTACTAGTATTAAGCATCAAGTTTGGTTAAGTTATATTTGGGTTGAAATTATTAGACAACTAATTCCACCCCCCCCCCCCCCCTCAGTTGCCTCCGGGTCCTAACAATGACATAGTTTCCCTCACACACTCTAGGTATAAGATGTGTACCTTGTCGGTTGCACCACAGTGCAAGTTGTGGTTAGGGTTTTGTATTGATTATGTTCCCTTGACATAATTGGATTAGAGTCTATGTTTATGTGATTAACGTGTAATTTATATTATATCTTCTTTGGGTCATGATTTTATTGTGAGATTGTATCTATCCAGTTAGGATTTATTTAACTCGCTTGTTGATTTATCATGGTGTATTTCTAATCATCAATTATCTACTTATTGGTGGTTATTTATTTAATTGATGATTGATGACATTTAATTATTTTAATGATTTGATTATTTATTATTTTATGATTAATCTATTATTTATTTGTGATGAATATTTTTTATTTATTTATTTTTTGAGGATTATTAATTATTTGGTATTATTTATTATTCTAATTTATTGATGAGCAATCTATTTATTATTTATTTATTTATTGTTGTTGAGCTTTATTTAATTATTAATCATTATTGACTTTTATTTATTGATTTTAGTTTAGTTATTTATTTGAGTTGTTTTTATTTTATTTTATTTATTTATTGGTGTTATTATGAATAATGGTAATTAATTATAATGTATTGTATGGGAATTATTTAATTAAAATATAGATATTTGTAAATAATATTATTTCTACCTACCGTCTAATTATGAGGAGACAATTGTATTTCCTAATTAATTGTCATTCCTATACTAAAGTAATTGAGTTTTGATTTATTTTACCTACCCTTATTTTTTATTGGTCAGCTTGATTGAGTAGGTAAGAAATATATATTTATATTATGTATTTTTTCAAACTTTGCAATAGTAGGTATGATATATGGTTTATGGAATTTTCTTATTGGTGGGAAATATCTACAGTCTTTAATTTTATTTTTAAAATTTTTTTTGGCTTGCTTATCTATGCATGAGTTAATCATTCAGCAGATCATTGCAAAAGGATTTTGAATTTTATTTGGAAGATTGGATTGTGATTTGGATTTGGGAAGGCTTGGCAATTTCAAATTTCTTCTTCAATTTTTGGTTTTGGGAATTGCAAGTTGGTGGCTCTTGCTTTTGCATTTCACTTCCAAAAAAATTGTCTTCTCTATATCTGAAAATTTGAAATTTGATTCCCCTTGGGGATTGATCTGATTGTGGATATGATATGTCTTGATGGATTTCCGTTTGTTGTGCAAGTTTGGGAATGGGAAAATGCGGATTTGACTTTATGTCTTTACTGTATTCTATGTGATCTTTCCTTGATTGCACTGTGAGAGTGTTGACTCTTCCTTCCTCTCATTTTGGCTAGATTTAGACTCTACCTATCTTTGTTGAGTCTTCTTTATTGGTTGTTACTTTTCTCTCTCTCTCCCTTATGGTTTTGGCTTCCTATTTCTTAGTTTATGCTCAGTAGGAGAGTGATTTTCTTTTGCAACTTTTCACCAGTGAGTATGCAATGAGTATATTGGTTTTCATTGATGTTATATGGATGTTTTAGACCCTCTTTCTACATTGTGAGGGTCATTTCTAATTCTTGAGACCCCCTATGCCTCTCTTAGTTTCAGGACTCAGTTATGCTTAGTTTATTACACTTCTCCTAAGAACACTATGCAAACATCCAAGAACACTCTAGGATGTTCCAGGAACACCACCTTGTATGCCAATAACTCCATCCTTTACCCAGGAATGCCATTGTTCATACCATGTGCACTGATAAACATACCAAGAAAGTTAAGGTCCTAAAACAGTAGATGCAAGCAAAATGACTAAAAACACTACCATATAGACCAAAAATGCCACCATACCTACCAAAAATGCCATGATACATACCAAGGGAACCACTCTACATTCCAGGGGCGCTGAGCTATGTCCTAAGAGCCCCAGATTGCTCTGGAGGTCCTAAGAAGTCAGTTTTTGGCCATGTGAGAGTATTGTTGGAGTTTGTGCATTCTCCAGAGGCATGGGTGATTTGTGTTATGCTTCTTTGAGTTACATTTGATGTATTTTGATCCTCCATTATTTTTATTATTCTCCGGTAAGAGAGTTCATGCCTTATCATTTAGGTATTCCTATGTGATTTGACTCTCCAGTGAGGGGGAGAATGCCTCATTATTGAGGGGTTGTTTATGTGACTCTAGTGGGATGTGTTATGCCTCACTGCTGAGTATATGATGCTATTTGGATATCTATTATGGTTTTCATTCATGATTGTGTTAGATACTTGATCAATCCCAAAGACACTGAGAGGGGGGGTGAATCAATGTCTAGCCGATTAACCAAAGATTTAAACTTGTTTGTGACTTTATAACCCAAATTAATGTACCGATAAACAAGCAATAATGCAATATAGAGAAATAATAATATAACCATCAATGCACACCATAACACAAGATATTTTGGTGAGGAAACCCGGTAGGGGAAAAACCTCGGTGGGATTTGTGACCCATAATATTTACTCATTGGCCAATATGAATAAATATTACTTATAAAATAGGGGCCTGCACATGCAGGAAGGCCAACAGCCTAGAGCTCACTGATCAATCACAAAAAGGAGTCACACTGACTACAAAATTGGATGATTAAATCCAATGCTAATGTACTGCTCAAAATAGCATCTGCAATGTTGGATTCAATACCGGTTTAAGCTTTGTCAAATACCTCTACCATAAACCTTGCTTTGCTCTTATTTTCTCATAAAATTACTAGATCAAAATGCATATACAGATATTCGCTATCATATTCCTCTTGCATTACCTAATTACATACCATCTATCACTTACAAAATGACCTATAATATCTCATACATATATGAGTCTTTACAATACATCATGTCGGCTATACAATATAATTACAATACAAAACAATATAATTTCCATGTCGGCTCAGAGTGTCAGTAGGATCTTCTGTCGGTGTACAATGGATGCCAGTGAGAATAATCTTTGTTGTGCCTATCGATGCTGGTAGATGATGTCTATGTTTCCAGTGTAACCTATGAACCATATCACCAGTTGGTTGCCATCAATGACAACATCAACCATTCTCATCTGAGTGTGTAATGCCAACAGATTGGATTATCCTTGATGTTGCATTTGTGAAGGCCTCCTTCTTTTAGTTTGATTCATGAGTCCTCTTTGCTCAGTTAGTGCTTAGTTTGTGGAGATTGTTTTTGTACCCTTGTTGGAATTCATGATGATTCTATATGTTTATTTGATATGTACTTCCACCCTATGGTAATGGTTCATGGTAGGGAGAGTGGGTTCTTGCATGTGTGAACCAGGTTCTTGAGAATTAGCCCTCTAGGAGGGGGTCTAGACTTATTGGAACCACGTGAAGAGTTTGTTGTAATTGCAAGTGATAACTTAAACAATTAATTAGTGGGTTTGGGTAATACGAATTCACTAAGAAAGATAATAATTTATTGTGTTCCCCTCCTCATAGCCCTAGAAGCGTGTGCACTCGGGATGAGCTTGGGAAGACCATTGTAGCAGTAAACCAATCTCCCTTCAATGGCTCCAAGGTTGAGATGGTTCCACATGTCTATCAGGGTGAGGCTTAGCCCTTTCTGTTGCAAGGATAGTATGTGATAACACTCTTTCCCTACATGAGTCCATTGTCCATATGCTTTGTTTTATTGGTTATGCCTCTGGAGGGTCTCTTGATGATTTCAGCCTTGTGTTGCACCTTTTTGTTGTGATCTCTTGATTGGACTCTTGTTGAGTCATGACGTATCCTTTGGTTGTTAGGTCTCAACTTAGGTCATGAGTGTTAGTTGGAACCTTTGTCATCTCCCAGAATGAGGGGTGCTTCCTTGATTGGTTCCACATGGTTGGGTGGTTGAATGCCTTCTCCCATTGAGATACTTTTCTTGGTGTAGCGTGTGTGAATTTGATTCTTCATGTGACTATACTTCAGAGTTGATTTCTATGTTCTTTGAAGAGAAGAAATTGTATTATAAATGAATTGCATGTGTATAAGAGATGATATATTCATGTATAAGCCTTACCATGTATTTGAAAAGAATTTGTAATAGAACTTGATGTCGAGACAAGAGAAATTACTTGGATTATTTCTTGATGTATCGATTGTTCATTATGTAATGTAAGATAGGGAATATATGTGAAATAAAATGGTTTGAGTTGAATTGGATTTATGAGATGGTTTAGTATCATATTATGTTGTAGAGTGAATGATAGAAAGAATGGAATAGGTAACATCCATCTTTACTTGAGTAACTATGGGATCATTGATATTATTTGGATAAATGAATGGTGAGATGTTTCTATTAGATTTTATTATGAGATATAGATGCATGAGTTCTATGTGGAAGTGAAATGGAGTATCTTTTATACATTTGTGTTGCATTTGCATCGAGAGTTGGTATCTTGCTACATTGTCCTATGAAATAAATATTGGAAAGGATAGTGGTTGTTGCTTGAATCCTAAGTGAAATGGTTAAGTAAATATAAGATGCATTATGATAAAGGAAGTAATATTGTGTGCATATGTAATTCATAATATTAAGTATTTAGGATGTGATGTAGCAATAGAGACTGTGTGATTGTTCTGTGTACCCCTATGTATTAGGTCTTGATGAAAAGGAAACAACGGTCTTGTAATAAAACGATGCATTAATATTTGGTTCATGATAAAGAAATGGTCATTATGTTGGAATTGAGATACTATGTTAATGGAATATCTGGGATATGGCTTATAGTATTAAATATGATTCTTGAAATTGTCAGTAGCATGGTATCCTAGTTGGAAGGTGATAAGTATTTGCTATTTTAATCTTACATGTGAATATGGAGAATAATCTTGGTGAGTAATGTAATGGTTGTTCTTAAGGAAATGCGATGTGATGAGTTATGCATATGAATTAATGTTATCCTAGTTGTATGGAATGAAAATAAATAGTTGAATGATACAAGGTTATGATGTTCTAGGCATTATGTGTTATGATCTAAAGTAGTGACATTAAGATACCCTAGGGAATGGATGTATTTGCAAGAGTATATTTGAAGATATGTTGGTATTTAGAAAGATTTAATATGCTTGCGTAATATAGTTTTATGATTGTGTACATGTTTGCTAATGTGATCTTACAAATAGTTAATGTTGCATTGATGCATGTAATATATTTTTATGATTATGTACATGTTGGTTTCACTAGTAGAAATATGGCCAATAAATGACTACATGACCAAAAACTGTAGTCACGAGACTAAATTTTAGCAATTTTTTTACAGAAAAGATATGAATGACTAAATAAATGACTAATTTGGTCATCGGGTGAGATCACACAAATAAAAATGACTAATAAATGACTAATTTGATAGATGATAGAGAAATTTTAAATAAATGACTAGATAATTGTCTGACTCTTCTCTTAAAGAAGGTACTTGTGGAAATGATATAAAAAATTGATCCTAATATTTTTGTTTGTAAATTATTTATTATTTAAATATTATTTTATTTTTAAACAATAAATTATTTTTTTATCAGATGTATTATATTATATATTTTTATTTCTATTAAAACTATAATAAGAATAAAAGTAATAGAACATGGCATAACATGTTCATTAGCGGTGATCATAATTAATACCATCTTGATAAAATTTTAGGACATAGGACTCAAATTTGAGGTGAAAGATTGACATAAACAAATTGTAGAAATAGGACACGATGATGATTTTTAAAGACAACCAAAATCCCAATTTTGTTAAATAGATTTATAGAGTTCAATAACACATCAATCACATATAAGATTTGAATACTACAAGTAGATTCTAGCTACAAAGTATAATAACTATATTAACAAATCACAATCACCTCTTATACAAACTAAGTAGCCTAATCTAATTCTCATTTTATTAATACTTTACTTGTCATATATATTATTTATATTAAATTTACTCAATTATTTATTTATCTAAATTAATCAAATTAAAACATAGAATACTTACTTTGTAACATTTAAATTTGATTCCTACTCAAAATATTAAATATTTATTGACCAACATTAAAATTAAACATGCCTTTGTAAAAATATGACAATTAAGTACACCAACTTTAATATTAATTAAATTGCTCATTGGCAATCACAATTTTAACCACATTTACTGTTAATATTATTTCTTTGTATTATTAAATAGTTCCAAAAAATCCATTAAATTAATACTAATACAAATTTTTTGTATTATTATTAATTAATTGAACATTTGAAAATAAAGTTCCAATAAGACATTAAATTAACTAAGTCATTAATAAAGTCGTCTACAAAATAAATCTTCCATTATGGACAACTAATCCCCTTAAAAGATTTAAATAATTTAGCCCCTTCTAATTTAAAACGACCAAAACAATCCATTAATGCCAGCACAACTTCAATGTTAATTAAATCATTCAGTTGAAATTCTATGATTTATATATATTATAATCATAGCCAATTGTTTAATGAATAAATATGTATATCTAAATGTTCATATTTCTATATATATATATACATATATATAGATATATATATATACATATATATATATATATATATATACATATATATAGATATATATATATATATATATATATATATATATATATATATATATATATATATATACATATATATATGTATATATCTATATACATATATATATGTATATATATATATAGAAATATAATTTCACTTAAAATATTTCAAACCCTAAATTTCAACCCATTTTATCAATACCCCAACTTAATACTAAGTTAGGGCATCCATATCTCCTTACCCTTTATTCTTGTTTGCAAGGTGAAGATATGAAGGGTGGCAAGAGGAAAACCAGGTGGTAGAGGGAAGGTTGAGCTTTCCCCCATGGGTGGCTATGTGTGTTTGAAGGGGTCGAGTAGAAAGGAAGTCATGCCCTATGGGTTGTCACGGCATGCAATGGCAGCCGAAGCCGTCCCTATGGGTTGCAGCCCACAGTGCAGTCGAAGCCGCCCCTGTGGGTCATGGCCTGCAGTGGCGGCCAAAGCCGTCCCTACAGGTTACGGCCCACAGTGTGGTCGAAGTTGCCCTTGTGGGTCGTGGCCCGCAGTGGCGGCCCACAGTGTGGCCGAAGTCACCCCTATGGGTCACGGCTCGCAGTGGCAGATGAAGCCGCCCTTTGGGTTTCGGCCCACAATGGCCCTTTGATGAACTCTACATTTCTTTGAAGTACCATTGAAGAGTTGATGTATTTATACCTTAGGTGATTGACTGACAGACAATTTTTTTTATAGAAATGACACTTGAGACCAATTAGATGGTGGTCATATGGGACTTCAGACACAAATGATCACTGCCCTCATATTGCAATAGCTCTTAGAAAACCTATTATAGTTCATTCTTCACTATTTAGAAAACTGTGAGAAAAAAAAATAAACTTGTGATTATTATGTACTCGTACAAATTTTTTGCTAATGCATATATACAATGTACATTTGGAGTATCTACTCATTATTATAGAGCTCTTTTTTCTTGCTTTCTATTTATAAATTGTTTAGTTATGCAATTGGTATTTTTATGTTGTTATTATAGTGTGCTCATATATCACTGTAACAACAATCAATGACTAGATTAATAACTAAATATATGACTAAATAAATGACTACCATGACTAAATATATGACTAAATTAGTGACTATCATGACTAAATAAATGACCAGATAACAACAAATAATGACTAAAGTAGTGACTAAATATATGACTAATGAATGACCAAATCGATGAACAAATTGATCAATCAAAACAACCAGTGGTCACGTGACCAAATTGGTTTATGACTGGCAATAAACTACCAGTGGTCACATGATCAAATTTAGTCATTTATCTACAATTTTTGGTAGTTTATTTAGTCATATATTGTTGTTTTTCTACTAGTGTTTATGTGATCTTGCAAACAGTTAATGTTGCATTGATTCATGTTAATGTTAACATAGGGTGTTGAATGTTTTAGGAAAACAAATTATCTCCTTTTGTTAGTAGATTTTAGATCATTTCTCTAGGGTATTTTGGCAAGTATTACACATACATATAACAACATGCACATTATGTATTTTTATCAGCTAATTGCAACTACACCACAAAAATGCAATCAAGAGTATGCAAAGAAGAGTCTCCAGAGAATACTAGAAGGCAGCAAATGAAGACAAGGGAGATAGAAGATGAAAGGGCAGTCGGTTGGGCTTCAACGTCTAACACATAGAATAATGCTTAATAATCAATTATAAATAATCAGTTAATAAATTCTAAACTTTTAATTAATGATATTCAACAAAACATTTAACTTTTATATAAAATATAAATATAATTTATATTATAATGAAAAAAATTAAACTAGTTAATTTTAATTAAATAGAATTATCATTTAAAATAGTTAAATAAAATCAAGAAAAAAATTTCATTCGTATTGCTTATTTCTAGGAGAAGAGCACCGTTGTCATTATAGCTCTAATAATCGCTTCCTTCTTGTGCACCAAATCTCCCAATTCACTTTAAAGAAATCCAAAACATGATAATTAAAAGTCCATTAAAAAATTTTATATCTATTAATAGCCATCCATTTTTTCACCTTTTTGGATCATAATTGACCCATTTATGCACAACTACTAAGGCATTTGTCCATAAGTATTGGCATTTTAAGTAGGTATTGTGCAACACTTTGAAATGTGCATTTTTTTACCCTTGTGCACATAACAGATCCCTCAACATTGGTCATTACTATCCTGAAGTAGAACAATAGCTATAAGTAGTTAAGCTACATACACAGACAATAACAAAATAACTATCTAAATCTGATGTATCATTTAAGATTTGTGAATGCACAAAGAAAACTATAAGAAAGAGACTCCAAAAAGATAGAAAAGAGTAGAAATTATGGTGGAGCATGTTGTGGAGGAAAGTTAAGTTAGAAGTTGTTAGCAAATTGCCCTATTTGTCATTATTAAGAATACCGTAGAAAATACAAATCATTTTATTAAATATGGCCCGTCCTTTGGCTTGTCCAAACATGCTATTGTGGCCTTGTATTCTAATTACGCCAAAGATGTTCCCTATATGAGATTGAAGAGCTCATTTTGTTCATCAACGGTGCATAGTCATCAAGAGATAGAGAGAGATGATTACACTCTCCGGAGCCATCGATTCATTTATGTCGGTGCATATTATTCATGCCCTGTCATATCTCTCATCAATGCCTCTGTATACGATGGGCCAACAAAATAGATTTTTGTCCGCTCTACTCTACGTTGAAAACTGCAAGCATTCACAAGCTCCCTCCTCTTCTTCTTTGTCTCATTTTTATTGTACAAATCCCTTGAGTTCTTGAATGAGGACATTTCTGGCCATTTGAGCACCTTTGTCATAAAATAAGGGCTGAGTGTAAGCATGAGATCACAAACTCATTTTGATCAATAAATCTGTCATCATTGAGATCAGTTGCTTCAATCATCTCTTTGAAATGATCATTGCTCATCTCTTATATCCCCAACACATTTGCATTCTTCTTCCAGATCTGCAAAGTTAACATGCCTTCTTGCATCTGACATAAGACTGATGCAAGATGACCTCTCTTGCCTTTCCAATGTCATTTTTCTCCTCGCTCTTTATAGCACAGATTGATTCTACTTTCCACGACCTCTCTCCCCTGTTTGATTAACACATATTTCATATATATATACAAAAAGAATATTTGCATCTAAATTCTTCATTGTTAATTTGATATGCCCCTTGATTCCCCTGTGTTAGTTCGCTTCACCTCTTATTTCACCATTTCAAGCTCTAGACTAGGAGCTGAATGGTCATAAAACTTGTATGAAAGTTTTTAATGCTTTTCCAATAAATCCGTTTCAGCCAAACACGTACCTTCCACTTCGATCACATCAGCTATGAAATAAGCCACTTCAACAAATTCATTCTGTACATGTCTTATCACAGCGAACCATGAGATTACAATTCGATGAGACATTATGTCAAACAGTTTAAGTGCCATGTTTATGCTTCCATATTTTGCAGACATGTCTATCAATGTAGTTGCAAATACAAGACTTGACATAATTCCCTTATCCATTACACTCAAATGAATGCCTAAACTTTGTTTTCAAGCTCCCATTTTGGCACAGTCTGGGATGATCGATTTCTTTTAAAAATAAAAGAATTTATTTACTTTCACACTCAATTGGAAATGGTCCCTTGTTGCCTTCGATGCCTTACAATCCAAACATAAATCGTAGATGACATTTGTACAATGAAAGCACTTCTAGAGTCCAATGCATCTGGACCAAGATGAACAATTGATTTTGGAACCGAATGTAGAGGAGCATTTGAAAAATAAGGAGCCATTCAAAATATCCACAACAAAGATTTTGGGCTCAAGGGCGTAGCATGCATTTTCTTATGGTACTATGATAACTGGCTAAGAAAGCCTACAATGGGATTCGTGATACCTCGATATACTTTTACATGCAAAATGTGTTTATAAATCTCTGACCTTTACTCCACATGAGATATGCAAATACCATGGAGGTTGATCAAGAAATTCCCTTTGAAATAATGCACAAACACTTCCCTTCTTTGTTCTCTTACCTCCTTAACATAATCAAACACATCACACACTATGCTTGTTATCAATTTATTACATGAGTTATACCATTTTGATGGAGAGATGTCAATGAGACCACCAAACCAACAAAACTAAAGAAAACAAACAAAGAGATCTTTATCACCAATCCGCTCGCGTACTTCTGCATCAAAGACAAAAGCCATTTGCAAAGCTTTCCCATAAACTCTTGTTCTCCCAATTTATTTGTCATCATAGGAAAATAGATTTCTTATATGATTGAAGGATAATTTGTGTGTCTCAAGGCATAAAATTTGCCTTCATTTTAATACCTCCTTCTAGGAAAATGCTTTACAATTAGTTCTGTCACTTGGATGGATAAGAAACACTAGTGATATAATTCACCAAATAAAAATCAATAGATTCAATTGCTCCAAATTTGAATTCCAAACACCCTTCACTCTTTCCCACCCTACAACAAGAAGCACCTTCATATAAAATAAATTAATTGGTTAAAATCTAATATCAGATTTTCATAATCCATAATTTTGACCATTGTTGTAATGAGATCGATTAGATTGTGTGCAAGGTTTTTACATCAACAATTCATATTACACTTTGTGATCCATCCATCGTTATTTTTGGATTAGATTGTGTGAGTTTTTTACATCAACTTTTAGGATAACACACTTACATAATTTAATCCAAAAATAATAGCAATCATGATTACCACTTTCTTATAGATTGGGTTAAACTAATCCATTTTTTAAAAACAAGGTTATAACATCTATGGAGGTTCATAATTCTCACAACGATGAACTCCCCTTTTGTCTCAAATATACTCTAGTTTGATTCATTTCTTATCTTTTATTCAATTTATCACCAAAGATACAAAAAAACAACTTCTTTGTTATTCTCATCAGGTTATCCCCATATATATTTATCACCTCCCTACAACAATCTAACAATTTAGAGTAGAAGAAAAGTGAGATCAAATCAATAGTCCCAACAATCCAACAATACAATGCAAGAGAAAAGGACTTGAGAGAAATTATAGCTCCTTCTTACTTTTTCTCTCCATTGTTTGTTCTATTAGCTCATGGTCCAAATAAATTATAAGTTGAAATAGGAAGGAGAAAAAAAAAAATTGATTCTCAACTTTGATTTTCACTTTGGGAATATAGGCATACTTTTTCATGTCACAAATAACAACAAATAGCCTTATCCTTTTCAAGATTCATTAACCCATACAACTTCGGGAGTGGGGGCCTTCTATTGTTAATTCTATTGCATAGATGGTCCCTTATAATTCAAAGAGTATATTTATTGCATTTAAAAATCATATATTGACTGCTAGGTGTCTTCTTCATAAGGTTATTAATCTAGGTTCCTCTCTCTTCTCAAGAATTGAAATAGACAATCATTCTCATTTGTTAAAAGACTTTGAGCATTTTTTAATTGCATATTTCCTTACTATTAAGCCATGTGTTTTTGTAATAATACACTACACTCTTAGTGTTATTTCCCTACACCATATGCATTACTACTAATATAATGTAATTTAAAATATATATCATAATAGTGTACATTTATCTCTCTGTCTCCCTCCCACTCTTTTATCTCTTTCTATCTATATTTTTATAACCTCTTCCTACATATATATCTATCTCTCTCCTTATCTCCGTCTCTTTAAGTATCACTTTTATCTCTATATCATCCTCAATTTATATCTATCCTTCTCTCACTCTCACTCTCCCTTTCTATATATTGAGTTATCTCTTGCCCTCTCCACATTCTTTTACTTTTTCTTCCTCTATTTATCTCTCTCTTCTTCTCTCCCTCCTCTCTCTCTCTCTCTGTCTCTTTCTCCCCCCTCTAACCATATCTCTCCCTCTCTCCCCACTCTTTTTCTCTCACACCCTCTATTTATCTTTCTATCTCTCCCTCCTATACCCATATATCTCCCTCTCTCCCCCTTTTTTCTCGATTCCTCCTCTAACTATCTCTCACCCTCTCCCCCTCTCTCTCTCTATTTTTCTACCACTTCCTCTCTCACTTTATCCTCCTCTCTATTTATATCTCCCTCACTCTCCATCTATCTATAAACATTCTTCATCTCTCTATCCATCCATCTCTCTCTCTCTCCCCCTTTCTCTTCTTAGACATCTATATCTATATTTATTTGTCTCTTTAGCTTTATATCTCCATATTTCTTCTTATATCTCTTGCTTTATCTCTATCTCATATTATCTCCTTTTTTTCTTATATCTCTCCCTTTACCTCAATCTTATAACATCTCCATCTCCCTCCTCTCATATATGTCTCCCTCTCTCTACCTTAATATCTATCCATACTAATTGACCTTGTGTACAATAAAAATGTATTCAAGAAATAAACCAAAATCTTACCTAATTGACCTTCCACACCTTTTCGGTGTACCCATTGCACTAGTTTATTATGAAGACAAATGATGTAGTATTTTGACAAAAGGCTATGATATAGCAAATATACCCGGAATGGATGAAGAGCTTTAAAAAGCCTAAGGTGGGCCTATTGGATAAGTTTTTCCTCTTTTCAGAGAAAGTCTCCACAATCTGGGTCCTCAACACAATTGTTGGTCTCCATACGTTTCTGATGACATCCCATTAAAAGGGGAGGGTACATCATTTTTCAGCACATAGCTGTGGAAACATTGAAGAAAATGGGGAAGTTGCAAGATTGCCCTTTCCAACAAGGGAAAATTGCCCAGCAGAAAGTTATAGATGAAAATGGGCTCCTGTTTCCGATGGTTCTGTTGCCCCAGGAGGTGAGAGATGAGGGAAACACCTTAGAATCGTTTCTCCACACCATTGAAAGCAACAGAGAATGGATCAACGATCATCTGAAAAAGGTGGGGGCGTTGCTTTTCAGAGGATTTCCTCTGAAATCTGCATCAGATTTCAACACCGTTATGGAGGCTTTTGGTTGGGATGAAAACCCATATTTGGGAGCAGCTTCAAGAACTAGGGTTGTGGGAAGAGTTTTTACTGCAAATGAAGCTCCTCTGGAGCAACCCATCAAATTCCACCATGAGATGGCTATGGTATGTTTATACCCCTAATAAAAACATCTGATTAGCTTTAGTATGTATTTGCTTTTCTTTGCAATATCATCATGAAAGATCTGTATGAATCAACTGAGTAGTTTAATTACAGAATCAGATCTATACTTGTGAAGAAGTGTTCTGTTTTTTAGACACTCATGTGTTGAACAGTATTGGTAAAATAGACCCAGGTGGCTTTTCTCACCTTCAGTTGAATTGGGGTTTAACACATTTTTCTCATTGAAAGAGTTTCCACATATAATCAAAGTATTTTCTTTGTTTTTTATTTTAATTTTTATACCATATATTTATTTAAAAAATAAAATGTTTAATCAAATTTTTATTAAAAATATAGGTTCAGAATTTCAATAGAATTAAAAACATGGCATTGCATTCTATGTGTTTTGACGTTCTTAATATATTTGTTGATTTTTGTTGAGGTAGTTTGAAGACTTCCCAACCAAATTAGCTTTTTACTGTGAGATCGCTCCACCGGATGGAGGGCAGACTGCCATTTTATTAAGCCATAAGATTACTGAAAGAATGGGAGAGAAATATCCCGAAATTGTAAGTAAACTCGAAAAAGAAGGGTTGATTTATTCAGCCATTTGTCCTGCAGAAGATGATCCTAACAATTTCGTGAGAGGTTGGCAGACCTTGTACAATACGAAGGATAAGGAAGAAGCTGAAAGAAAGTAAGAATTACACTTAATTTTGGTATTTTCCACATAATTTTTTAAAAAGATTTTATTGAAAATTAATGACGTATATATTTTTGAATTTGTTTTTTAGGGCTATAGATTCTGGGTTAAAAATGTCAAAGGTGAGTTGGGATGGAAACAAGATGATCTTTCAGTTAGAACCCATTGCTTCTATCAGAACAGTAGATGAGGATAAGAAAGCTTGGTTCAATCTCTTACCATTCGGTGGTCCAGAGCATCCCCCTTTAATAGGAGATGGATCTGTGATACCTAAAGAGGTGGTTGAATTATGCCTCCAAATCGTGGAGGAGGAGGCCATAGAAGTGAAATGGGAAGTTGGTGATGTGGTTGTGTTGGACAACAGGTTTGTAATGCATGCAAGAAGACCTTCTAAACCACCGAGAAGAATACTTGCTTCCTTCTGCAAGTAATGTTATTCATGCTTTCTTCAATTTGACTATATTTGTGTTGCTTATGTTGTTATAGATGGAAGACCTCATGTTAGAAATTCTTTATGTTTATTTTTGTTGCTTTATTAGGCCTACAATATTGGATTTGTTTAGAGATGAAGTAAACTATGAACCATAAACATTTGTCAATATAATGGATATTGACGTGTTAAAACTTTTTTGTAATATTAATAGAATAGTATTAACTATATTTTATAAACTGTAAATAATTATATAAAAAATGGGTAAATTTTGGAAGGATAAAATGAAATTGGTCTAGTGGTTTTAAGAATAATGGTAGTTGATAACATCTAATCATTGAATTTCACAATTTAATAATTGTGTTTGTGTCTCTCATAATAAGCCAAGCCACGTGTTTTTCAACAAAGATCGATACATAGATATTTTAGATTGGTCTACATAAATAAGTAAAACATACAATTTGACAAATAAGTGGTCAGTATTGTGTAAATGATTGTTGAAGCCATATATTTCACTACCTATTTTGATAGGATTTATTTTATAATTAGTAACAATATTATGTCAAATTGAATTGTACTTTTTTCATCCAGTAGAACTATATCATTTCACATACTAAAGGTTTACAATATCGATGATGCGCAAGAAATGGTCATATCATTATTTATGATGTGTGCCTTTGCCATAGGTATTTATACAATGACATTGTATTAGAATCTCCATTTAGGTTTGTTAATTTTATAAAATATAAGTTATATAGAAAAATACTTTTTATGAATCTCTTTGAATTGGATTGTGAGATGAGATCTTGGATTTGACTATAAAGGACAAAAATGGGTTTTTGAGGCATTCTATCTTTTCGGCATAGTGGCAAATCCCAATTTAAAAGACATCATTTATATGGAAAGGGCTATTAAGTTGAAAAAATAGAATATATCATCACCTACATCTACTGAGTACTAATGAGCCCAAATTCATACTTAGTTCTTAGTTCTAATGCTTTTTATAGGTATTTCACATCTAACATTTACACATAATTATTAAGTCTTCTATTATGTCTTCCACATATCTCTTTATTCTTGTATGGAACAAGGTATGTATGACATATATTTTAAGCACAATTAGAGACCTCTTACGTATAGGGAAGATGGTGTAGTCTCATATGGTATATGCTACTTGGGGAAGATGACAAAATAGTTGTGCACCTTAACTCTATATCTCTCAAAATCATATGCAATAATTTTGAATGACACTCAAATTTATATAAAAGGTGATTTGGCAAGTTCAATACTTAACCTAAAGTATAGGTGCACAACATCAAATATTGTGCCACATCAATATGCTTTTATTGAGGTGTCATAAAAGACACTTTGAGAAAGATTAGACCAATAATTTTACATATTAAGTCAAGTTTTGTTCATGCACCCACCTCACATCAAATGATTTGTTGCTCTTTTAATTTAATTGACACATTTCATTTGATTATTAATAATAATTGTCACCAATAATTTTGAAGTCACAACTAATACTACTATACTACTAATAAAAATAGTCTTAAAATCTACAAATGATATATCAAGTATTATAACAAACTCGAATATTTAACCTTTTCCCTTATAAACCCAGAATTCAAAAAACTCAATATCACAAACTTTGGCTTACATTCTATAAAAAACCTCTTACTAATAATAATATAAGTACACATTTAATATAGATAGAACAAAAATTTACAAAAAAAAATCACTTAACCATTCCATGGAAACTTATTTTGAAACCTTATATTTTATAGGTAGAGGAAAATATTGTGCAACAATCTTTAATTTGTGTGGTTGATATTTTGTTGTGATTTCAACAATTATACCTCCATACTGCAAATAACATATTGGGAAAAAGGTATATATATGGAGTTTCTACAAGGATAGAGACAAATTAGAGAGAAAATCTTAAAAATTTATGTTATTTTTCTATATTGTAGTAGATGAAATTAATACTAGTATATTTATATTTAGAAAAATTTATGTAAAAAACAATTATAGATATCATTCACAATATGTCTATTTATAGTGAATAGGTTCTTCATAGATATTCTATGATTTCTTTGGAAATATTAAAATATTAAAATCTACCGATCTACATTTAAAAGACTTCTTTTGTAGATATTGTTCAATTCGTCTACATAAATCCATCCATCTACATGGAATAGACATTTTATTTACCAGATAAATTTATAGTTTTAAGAAGATTATCATAACATGAATAAAACAATGATTTGAGTGTCAAGGAAGGATGTTGATGTTCTACAATAGAAATTGACAACATATTTGTTGCACTAGAAAGAAAGAAAAATAAGAGTGACACTAAGAAAAAGGGCAATAAGAAAAAGGTCATAGAGTTTATGAAAAAGGCTATACTATATCCATCGGATCTTGGGCTAATTTGAGCAAAAAGGTGTTTTGATGAGTAGATATTTTTTACTTATTTCATTTTTTTTATATAGAAAATCAAATAATAACTATTATTTTTCATCATAATTGAATTGTAGCACTCACACACAATAATTAGGGCTTCGCATTGTTATTTTTACACAATTAGGGCTTTCAAGCAAATAAATAAATAAATAAATAAATTTAATTTTGGGAAAGGACAACTTAAATAAATAAAGATATTTATTTAAATAAAAAAAGCCTAGAAGAGGATTAGTGAATTAATTAAATAAATAAAAATCTATTTAATTAATAGAAGTTAGGATAAAATAATTAGATTTATTTAATTAGGCTAGGACAATTTTAGGTGTTTACAAATCTGATTTCATTACATTTATTATTATTTTTCTTCAATATATATTCCCCCCCTTCTTCATTTTGGCTTGCCATGTGGGACCTGCATCCCTATTCTAACCTTTTTGTCATTTTTTAAGCAAATAATTTAATTTTTTAGGCCATAATTATGAAACGATGCCTCTATATCATCCTAAGGCACTTCTTCTCATCCTAAAGTGCCTCTACATTAGAAAATAATGCCTCTTGTTCTCGGAATTGTGTCTTAGGTGTTTAGATCTATACATTTGTTTGATAGTTTTA
This sequence comes from Cryptomeria japonica, assembly GCF_030272615.1. NCBI lineage: Eukaryota > Viridiplantae > Streptophyta > Pinopsida > Cupressales > Cupressaceae > Cryptomeria > Cryptomeria japonica. Next base: position 616,976,615 of record NC_081412.1, on the reverse strand, counting down.
GGGTGGAAGTTATGTTGGAATCCAAGAACACTGAGAAGGGGGGTGAATCAGTGTTCTACCGGTATGATCACTTTTAACCTTATTAAAACATGCATACACCAACCGATATACTAGTACATACAGAATTGAAAGAAGTAAAGCAACCAATAAGCCAATCACATAAATGAGAACCATAACACACAAAATTATACGTAGAAAACTTCAAAGAGGAAAAACCATAACAGGATTTGTGACCCACAATATCAATCCACTAGCCATATGAAGAGATATTACAAAATATAGGGGCATGCACTTACAGCCTAGAGCACATTGCTCAATCACAAAAGGAGTCTCACTGACTACACATAAATCCAAACTACAATCCGGAGATGTGTGTGAACTACTAAGATAGCATCTTCTATGCCAGAATACAGTTTTGGTTAAGCTTTGTCAATTCTAGTCTGAAACCCTAAACCCTTTACTAGAATAACCCTTACATAAATATCCTCACATACATGATCTCTCTGATATCTTTTGCATCTCCTTCCTAATAAATATTCGTATTATCCACATATATCCCAATACTATATCAAAATGATCTAATCCAACTGACCTATATACCCTATAGAACTTATCATGCCTTATGCTGGCTTACAAAGATATTTACAATATCAAATTACATGTTAGCTAGATAACATAAATACATGAATATCAAAAACAATTGTCGATGCCAGATCCAAGAGATGTCAGCCTCCAATACTAATAACCTTATTCTAAGCCATGTCAGCCTGCATTGCTAGTAACTAAATAAATTCTTCCATCCCACCAGTGCCGATGCCGGTGTAGTGTCTGTGAAGTGTCTGTCAGTACACAACTGAACCAAAACATGAAGCCGGAACAAGATACCATGTTGCCATCAATGACAACATAGTGGAACCAACCAATTGAGTGTCAATTGCCAACAATCTCCCCCTTTGGTATTGATGGCAACACTCATGTGAAAAATGATAATGGTTTCATCTATCGGTTTCATCCTGCTTGCTCCCCCTAAGCTGAATATTCATCAATACAAAATACTCCATACTTCATGGTTTTCCATCTATATACTCCCTCTAATGTATACAACTCCCTCTTTTCTTTTTCACATCTATATCACTCCCCCTTTGACATCAATGGCATCAAAAATTTCAAAAAGAATGCCAAAGATCTAAAACTGTACAATGAATATCCAAAAGTACGTTACCAGAGCTTAACAAATTTGAAAATTTTTGGATATGCCTTCTCGAATAGTTCAAGATAAGTATCCCAACCAGATTTGATAGTGTCAGAAATAGATACAAGTCCATTTAGTATATGGGAAAAAGACCCTTTCTTACTTGACTCTATCGGTGTGGGCTTTCCAACCATATCCATACATTCCTTCTTACATACACTGAGTGAATCCAACTGGGGACTCACCAAGCCTCTAAGACTTCTGGCCCTTCTTATGATTTTGTCTTTTTCTTTCTCAAGGGAAGAAATTTGAGCTTCCAAAACCAAAATTTAACTATCAATGGATGTATTCAATGAATTCAATCCATCAAAAAAATTAGCTATACTTGCAATTTTCTCTTGAAATTCATTAATCTTCTTATCCACATTAACTGTAAGTGCATATATGTTACAACATACTCTATATATATTTGTACACTGCTTCAAAGAATTATCTATTAATTTCAACTTTTCATCAATTTTCTTTCTCTCAGACTCAATCATCTGATCAAATGCAGTTGTTTTTGCCTGTGTAAACCTCTCCAGTGCTTGTTTGTTTGTAATATTCTGCAAGGATTGAAAATCCTTTGAAATGTGCTTAGTAATTGCCTTAAGCTTGTTGGATGGGCTCGCTTCTCTGTCAAACTTTCAATCTGGACTAGTCTATGTAAAACAGTGATAGATTGATCAATAATCCCTTTGTCCATAGATCCCTCCATCAATTTCTGTGCAGCCATCATCATGAGTTCAGTAGGACTCATCTCAATTATGTTTTTCTTTACAACCTGTGAGGTGTCAATTAACAACAATGATGGACCTACTACCGGTTCCTTGTCGGATTCCCCTTTCTTCTCCTCTGATGATTTATCCTTTATAGCTTCCTCACTTACACCAGTGGCTTCACCACTTGGTGCAGTCTCAGTAATTGTCAGTTCCTCCCTAGGAACTGTAACTGTGTGTGGGAAATGTGAGGTACATAAATATAAAATTGTAATTCCAAAGCATCCACACACCAATGGGACTCTTGGTGCAAGTTATGGAGCTATATTGAATAGCTCAACTTCCAATGGGATGCTCCATTATTCTCTATCTCACAGGATCCCTCAAGTCAATGCCTTTGCTCTCAGATGACAACTCCAAGAATGAGTGATGTTTGATTAATTTAGCATGAATGCATTCCTAGATATGTATGGTATTGAATCTATGATGATTTAAATTAGCATCAAAGATGATAATAAGATAAATATTAGTGAACTTATCCTAGAATGATATACTAGTCTAACATGGATATTCTATGATATTTAAAATTACTTCTAAAATACTATTAAGATGATTTTATCAAAGAGAGATTAAATGCTTAGTAAAATGACTATAGATTAGATGTATGAAACTTGGATGTGTTAGCAAAATGACTATAAATTGGATACACAAAGACTTATATATCCAAATGAGAGAATGCAAGCTCTATTTATAGGAAAAATAGGGCAATGGATGGTCAAGATTGGATAATCTTAACAAGGGCTAGGATTGAAAGTTATCAATCCATGTTTACAATTCTCACCAATGCAATGGTGACAATTGTCAACAAGAGGTTGCTTGAGAGGAGATGTAAGAAGCATTAAATGCTTGAGAAGACATGAAGGTTACCTTAGGAGGTAAGGGTTAGGGTTAGGTTAGGGTTATCCATTGGATAAAGCTTTTATCCAAAGGATAAACTCTTGTGCAAGGGTTAAAGGGATAACCAAGGGTGAAGCCATGAGTACTTGATTGAGACCCTTAGGTTAGATGAAGGTTGAGTTAGGAAAAAATTCTCTAACCATGCCAAAAGGGTTAATTAACCATTAATGGTTTGGAAGACTTTGGGGACAAATTTGTAAGAGTCCTTCCAAATTTGGGGGAACTCAACAAGTTAGCTTGTTGAAGACATAAATGCTTTAATGATTTTAGAAGACTTTCTCCAAATTTGAGAAGTGACATCCTCAAATTTGGGGAAAAGGATATTATTGGAGGGATTAGGGTAATTGATTAAGATTATATAGGTTCTAGAAGAATGCTTTAGGAGGCAAGTGGGAGATGTAGGGAAATGAAAGTGGATGGAGGAGGATTTTTAATGAAAATAAATTACTTTATTTCAACAAAATAGAAGCAACTTGCATAAATACAAGTGGGAGATTTAAATAAATAAATTAGATTTATTTACTTGTAAGGATCAATTTAATTAAGTGTAAATTTAATTAAAAGGGGAGAAAGGGGAATTTTATAAATAAAGTGATTTATTTAATTATAGGCTAGAAAAGGTTTAGGTGAGCTTAATTAAATAAATTGAGTAATTAATTTTATTAAATAGAGGAATAAGGTTAAAATGAATATTAAATATTCAATTAGGAAAGTGATCAAATTTATACATCTATATTTTGCCCCTCTTTGAAGTGACGTGTGTGCACATGTTGATTCAAAGAAACTTTGTCGGATATGATGTTTGTGTCAAAATATCTATATGATGCCCCAGATTTGATGAACGATATTGATGAAATGTGTGTGGGAAATGTGGGGTACAAAAACATAAAAGTTTGATTCCAAAGTGTCCACAAATCAATGGGACTCTTGGTGCAAGTTATGGAGCTATATTGAATAGCTCAACTTCCCAAGAGATGTTCTATTGTTCTCTATCTCACAGGATCCCTCAAGTCAATGCCTTTGCTCTCAGATCACTGAGCAAAGTGACTTAGGAATGACAACTCCAAGAATGAGTGATGTTTGATTAATTTAGCATGAATGCATTCCTAGATATTTATGATATTGAATCTATGATGATTTAAATTAGCATAAACTATTATGATAAGATAAAGATTAGTGAACTTATCCTAGCATGATATACTAGTCTTATGATATTTAAAATTACTTCTAAAATGCTATTACTTAAGATGATTTTATCAAAGAGAGGCTAAATGCGTAGTAAAATGACTATAGATTAGATTCATGAAACTTGGATGTGTTAGAAAAATGACTATAAATTGGATACACAAAGACTTATATATCCAAATGAGAGAATGAGAGCTCTATTTATAGGAAAAATAGGACAATGGATGGTAAAGATTGGATAATCTTAACAAGGGTCAGGATTGAAAGTTATCAATCCATGTTTACAATTCTAACCAATGCAATGGTGACAATTGTCAAGAAGAGGTTGCTTGAGAGGAGATGTAAGAAGCATTGAATACTTGAGAAGACATGAAGGTTACCTTAGAAGGTAAGGGTTAGGGTTAGGTTGGGGTTATCCAAAGGATAAACTCTTGTGCAAGGGTTAAAGGGATAACCAAGGGTAAAGCCATGAGTGCTTGATTGAGACCCTTGGATTAGATGAAGGTTGAGTTAGGCAAAAAGTATCTAACCATTCCAAAAGGGTTAGTTAACCATTAATGGTTTGGAAGACTTTGGGGACAAATTTGTAAGAGTCCTTCCAAATTTGGGGGAACTCAACAAGTTAGCTTGTTGAAGACATAAAGATTTTAATTCTTTTAGAAGACTTTCCTCCAAATTTGATAAGTGACATCCTCAAATTTAGGGAAAAGGATATCATTGGAGGCATTAGGATAATTTATTAAGATTAGATGGGTTCTAGAAGAATTCTTTAGGAGGCAAGTGGGAGATGTAGGAAAATGCAAGTGGATGGAGGAGGATTTTTAATTAAAATAAATTACTTTATTTCAAAATAGAAGCAACTTGCATAAATACAAGTGGGAGATTTAAATAAATAAATTACATTTATTTACTTGTAAGGATCAATTTAATTAAGTGTAAATTTAATTAAAAGGGGAGAAAAGGGAATTAATTAAATAAAGTGATTTATTTAATTAAAGTCTAGAAAAGGTTTAGGTGAACTTAATTAAATAAATTGAGTAATTCATATAATTAAATAGAGGAATGAGGTTAAAATGAATATTAAATATTCACTTAGGAAAGTGGTCAGATTTATATGTCTACAGTAACCTCAACCTGTACATTTGTATTTGGAGGATTGTTGTCATGTGCATTAGTATCCTGTACAATATCAGTTTTTATACTCTTTGTATTTGTCGGTATCTCAATATTTGTCTATGCATTTATATCTACCGGGGGCTTGAATTCCACTATCTTAATGTTTTTCAAAATTGAGGGTGAAGTACCCATAATACCCTTTCCTTTCCCTTCAACTAGGATGTCTATAGTGTTTGTCTTTGATTTCGGTGAAGCAAAGAAACCTCGGTTCTCTTCAAAGAACTTAACCCATGCCTTGTGGGTCTCCTTTATTATCTCATTTACCCTTCCTAGCATAAGACTAGTTATTCTATGTTTGTTGTTAAAGACTTCCATATCTGTCACCTCAAGTGTCCTATCCATTTCTTCTGGAGTAATAGAAACACAAATAGATAACAACTCTTGAATTTTTATGTGCTTGTCTTCTTGAATTGCTGATAGTCTCCTAGCATCTAGCATATCATACAATTCTGTCGGTATTTGGTCTTCAATTTCTATCAATACTTTCTTATAAACATCCAAATATAACAATATTGCTTCCTATACCTCTCTTTGTTCATCATTATCTAAACGATCATAGTAAAACTGTACATTCTTTAACATGCCATCCTTAGTTATTTCATCAACTAATTCTGCACAATTTTTTTGGTGGAATGATAGTTACATTACCAGATTGAATTGCCTGATCAATATCAACCTTCTTCTTCCTTCTACCAGTATCGGATGGAGCTGAAGATGTTATGTTTGGTGCTTGCTTCTATGTCGGTAACTTGAATGTAACTTTCTTGACCAATTTCTTTTTAGCCTCTACTTTGGTTTCTTCTGTTTTCATCCTTATAACCCTTTTGATTGTCAAGGGTGTGTCATCCTCAGATTCAGACTCAGTTGTAATAGACTCAATGAACACTTCTAGTTCTTTCCTCTTCCCGCCTTTCTTTGGGACAGCATCAATTAATGCTTTGGTGTCTTGTGAGACCTTTTCTACAAATTTTCTTTCCTTTCCTTCCTACTTCTCTCTCTTCTTTCAGTTGAACTCTATTTCAACCTCTTATGTTTTTTGTTTAGCAGTACCACAGGGCTTCTCAGCTTCATCAATAGGTGCATCAATCAACATATTTTCATAAGCATCAAGGATCTGTGCATCAACTTCATAGCCCATTTCCTCAATCCAAATCTTCCAGGGCTTAACCACTTCCATGAGTGTTTCATCTTTCTTCACCATGAAGCATATGTCAGTTGAGTATTTCTCAACAATATGCTTAGGAGCCCTTTCTCTAGACTTCATAGCCTTTTGGAATGCCTTAAAATATCCCCATACGTTATCATCTCTCTGACTGCCTAAAGTAGCAATTGACTATTTCAATTGTCTCCCTACCGAGATATCAAATTCCCATTGTCTCTTCCCAAAACTGGGAGTGTCATTCATGAAAAATAACATTAAGCAGACAATTAAGTTTCCATACTGGAAAGTCCATTTTTTTTCACATTTAATCTTTCCTAGGTTTATTAATAGTTCATCTAACATCCAACCACATAGATCCAATTTCTCATTTTCTCTCATCATTTTGTAAGCTGCAAAAAATGCAAGAGCTAGAAACAGAATTATGTCGGTTTGACTGAGTTACCTTATAATTGATGATCATGCTACCGAATCTAATGTCTATGTCAGTAATAGTGTTGATTCTCATGTATCTTCTGTATGATGTTGCATCGATGATTTTGTTGACATAATCATTAGAAACCTTCTTATTTGGACATTTCCCAACCTATGTGTTGTTCAGAAATTCTGATTCCCCTATCCCCTCTATAAAAAAATTTAAAGCCTATGTTGCATGTGGAGAGAACGATGAGAAAATCAAAATCCAGAATAACATATCACAATGTTTGTACAAAACCTTCTACACTTCAAGCTTGTCCTAAGCTTAGGTGGGTATACCTCTTGTAAATACTTTCACAATTTTAATATAAGATCCACAATAAACCAGCGTTAGAAACCTGTGAACCTCATCACCTCAATAATACTGAAACTTAAAAGAAAACATGTGTTCATTTTTAGTCTTGACCCCAAGAAAGATAGAAAGAACTCCACGAATGATATCAGTGCCTTATCCAGGCTACAAAGTCACCCAAACTAAATAAGAGTTCTGAATTTGGACATTCACATACATCCTATCACTTCTACTTCATCAACCTAATATATGCCTGACATATATATAAGTTTTTTCTTTATGCTAAAACTCTTTATCAAATTCAAGCGGAAAAATATTGATTTACTAATAGAGAGATTTCACGTATATTGAATTTCTCTCCTGGAGAGGAAAGCCTAAAAACATGTCTATAAGATTGCCTTGAAGTCCCATTTTGATCAAATAACCCTAGATTATTTAAAAGAAACCAATAAATCAATGAATGCACACAAGAAGACAACATAAATATAAGCTCAAAATGATCTAATCTATATATTAATATCCATTTTCAAAAATCATACATAACTCGAGGTATTTTCTGATAAACCAAAAAACCCTATATATATATATATATTGATAGAGTTTCCTTACAAATTCTTGTGATAATTTTTTCAATAGTCTTGGTATCCATTTATAATGATATGGATGCAAACAAGCTTTAGAATTTCCTAGGAATAGTTTGTTACAACCATAATTCCCTCTTGAAAAAGGTTACAAATAACCTTCATCCCTAACTTCCTGAAGGTACGCTACAACATCAGTTGATTATTCTTGATCCTTTTCTTCTTGCACCATATATTTATCTTTCCATCCCTGAAACACGTCATCATTGGGCCAAGAGTAGCTAATAATTTTCTTCTTCAATTTATTTAATCTTTTCCAACTACTTCTTAACAGCTTAACTTTTGCCTCCAAAAAACCATACTGTGACTTCATCTTTTCAATTTCTTCAATTGTTCGAATAAAAAAAGATGTTTCATCTGAATTCATGACTTCATTTATCCATTGAGACAATTTATGTCCTAGCTAATCAAGCCATACTTTTTCATCTTTCAACTGACTTGAACTAACAAAACCTCCAGGAAATATTTTAAACTTCTGGTTAGCATATTCTTTTCTGTACAGGTTGGCCTTTCTCTCTAAACCAACTCTTCCTTCTACTAACTTAGACATACCTTTAACCAACTCACATGTGGATTTAATATTGGCATCAGCCTCTGCCTCTTCATAGGATGAGCACATAAGTTCCAAATCTTCTTCTTTGACTATCCATTTATTTAGAATTGGCTCCAAAACAGCTTTATCCTAATTTAAAGAGGTCAATATATTCAAAACTCTTTTCATATATATACACAATAGGAGCCCCTATTGTGTTAGCAAATTTCAAAATAGTTCCCCTAACATTCTCCTCATATTTACTTGCAAATATGGCTTGAGCCTGCTTCAATTTTTCCATTTCATCTTGAATAGATTCAGTAGATTGAAAACCGGGATTTATAGGGGACAAAGGAAACTCAATGAATGGACTAGCTGATGGAGGTTTAACTAGAGAAGAGGCAATCATCAAGGTAGAAGACTCACCTTGATGTTGTTTCCCTTCTATTTGATTCTTTAATTTAGCAATCATACTATCCCTTTGAGCTATTTCAGCTTTGGCTTCATTGTAGGCTTTTAGGACTACCTCCAACTTAACTTGGAGATCTTCCTTTTCCTTGGCCTCTTTCTCAGCTATAGCCATGTTGAATTTTTTCGATTCCAAGACTATGCCAGTAGCCTCTACTACCCCTGTGTCCTTTACTCTCTTCACAATCATGCCTCCGAGATAGCTGGACTCTAAGGTGTCTTTCCTCTTTTTTCTCTCCTCTCTCCTTAGTGATCACATAACTAAAGCAACATGATCATTGCTATAAGTTATTCCTTCCAAGGGCTTTGTCTCCTTCCTTACGGCCTCAAGCACTAATGCATCTGTTATATCCCATTCAGGGAGAATCAACACCCCTGCTTCTGCAATCATTTTCCTCCCCAATTCAAGGGTAATATTTCCAAATTCTATCAACATTTCTTTCTTTATGTTTGCTTCAACTGCACATACATCTTTGTGAGGATTCTCATTTTTCCTTTTCTCACATCTTGCCTTGAACTGGCTTATATTTCTCCTCCAAACAAACTGCAAGAAGGATCTTGTTTTGATTAAATTATCATCTGCCAAAAATTCCTCACTGGCCTGCTTAATGACAGGGTCCAATTATTTTCCTATTAAGTCCTCTGCAGTTAGGTCCATTTTGACACTTGTCAGCTCCTCAGGGATTCCTTCTTGTAGCTCCTCATAAGTGAGGGAAATTTCCCCAAAACTTCCTAATTGCAATAGTTTCTCTACTGCTACATGTTCATCTCCCACATGAATTCGGGATTGGGAGGGAGAGTATAAAGCTTCACCTGTTTGTATTTCCTTTCCTACTCTTTACCTCTTGGACGAATCTTGGATTTCTACCACATCTATTACATGCCTTTTTCCTTTCGATGAGGAGGGCTCATCTCTTGTTGGCATCAACATATTGTATGTTGATCTCTTGTGTATTACATAATCTCCCGGGGGCACTGCCTTTGCAAATGCAGGCATAGCTAAGACAGATTTAGCCTTTTCAAGGTCATTCTTTAATATAGCCTCCCTCTTATCCTTTAAAGTTTGCATTAAATCTTCAAAATAAAGAATCAAAAACTTGACCTTTTCCTCAAAAGGAGTAAACCTGGCCAGGGGGTCATAGCTACTATCAAATTGGTGGATGAAGTCAATGGCCTTCTTTTCTAATCAAGTCTTCAGGAAAATGGAACTGGCGTGGCCTACCCTTGCACACAGCTCACTTCTTAAACACATCATTAAAGAAACCCTCTAGGTTGGAAAATCTTGCCACTGCAGTAGACAACCTATATGGCCAAAAGAAATCATCAAAATGTGTCCAACCACCCTTCGTGATTACAAACTGATGTGCCATAGTAATAGTCGGGAAAATTATTCCTTTCCCCCTGTTTGTTAATTTTGCTTCTTCTCCAATCTGCCTCAGGACTTCATCAATTCCTATCTTCAATGGGACTTGATATGGGAGCAAATATGGAGTTCCTCTGAAACCACACTCTAAACACATTGGAGATAGGGTATAGATATATGTCACCCCAATTATGCACAATCTTAATAGCTTCAGCAAATTCCTTAGGCCTAAGGAATTCAAGGAGAGCTTTAGGAATCCTAAGGTTCTGTGGACACAAAAGAATTCTAAGCCTAGATGCAAAACATATATCAAACTTTAGGTAACTTGCATCTAATCTGTCCCAAGACAAAATTATGGTCCACAACTGAACAGGCATCTCCTTACCATCTTTTTCTTTGATCAGATCCATTTCATTAACAAAATATTCAACACCTTTAAATAGAAACATGTGCATAAGAAGATAATACCACCCAAAAGGTTTGTCCACCTTAGCATTTTTTATCCCTATCAATCCCTCATGAATGGCATCAGTGAGATAAGGTGCAAAATTAAAAGTTACTGCCAGAGATGGGTTCAAAATCTGTGCTATCATGAGCATATAGTGGGTTGGCATAGTAGTCTATGCATCTTCCCCCAAAATTTGACATATAGACCAATACATCCCCTTAGCTCTCAAAGTAAATAAGTTTAATGAAAATGGTTCCATGGTGCTAGGGCCTACAACTGTTAATCCTCCTATTTTGGTGAAGAATTCCTTCAAGGGGCCATTTTTGAGGTGGTCTCTCTGTGCATCATAGACCTTTGCAAGTGTTTCAAAATTGATGGGCTCTAAATAATTTGATACCTCACTGAGTCTGAAAACTCTTCTAAACTCATCATCATTTATTCCAATTAGAGACCCACCAGTTACATTATTCATGGTCTTGGTATTGGGATCATAATTATTGGTAATTTGGGTTAACAGGTCCACGTCCATGAAAACCCCAGGAACTATGAGCTTCCCAATATCTAGTTCCCATATACTATTCATAGGAACATGGGTATTTCTCTAGCTAAAACCCACTTTGAAAAGTCCCAAACCTGATGTTCCTATCTGGGGATCCCTCAACCAATTCCTTTTGTCGTATAGGCCATCGCCATTCTCAGGCGGGAAGCTTTAGGTACCAATTCTTTCATTTTACCTGGAGCATTAGTAGACCTATTTAATTGCTCTAAAAAGTCATCACAAATGGCTCTCTCCTAGTAATTAACCTTCCCCATAAAATCTCTTCTTGGTGCCATCTCAAAATTACAATTATTTCAATTAAATCTTAGATAGAGTTCTTAGGAAATCAAACACCCGATGATACCAATTCAACTGTAACTGTCAAGCAATTTGCAGAAACTTACTTGTTGCTTGAAAAAATTCACTCTGTGCACTGGTTCCTCTACAAGATCCTTTGAATTGATGTCGAAGTCTCAATTGATGTGAAGTATTATGGCAACTAAGCATTGATTAGAAATAATTAAGCCACATGCTTCAATAATTAATTCATAATTGAATTCAAAAATGGCTCCAACGGATCACAAAAATTTTCTAAGTGTTTTGCCTTTTCGTTGCTTTGCAAAGAGTAAACTTCACACATCTTTGCATCACGAAAAAGAGCCAACCATTGGATCATGCAAGATGTCCACGTTCTTTACCTTACCTGCATCATCCTTCTTAAAAATTGGCCCCACTATCTTTTCGTTGTTTCGCGATGATTAAACTTTGTACTTCTTCTCAATGCGAAATAGCGCGCATCATCAGATCAACTTCAAGTTGCTTGGCCTTTAGCCTTGAGCGTGACTGCTTGTCCTGATGATCGTGTGTAACTACCACCACTAATAGTTTTTCGTTGTTTCGTGAAGATTAAACTTCTTGCACCTTCACCATGTGAAGTAGCACACAGCGGCTGATCAACTTCCAATTGATCAGTCTTTAGTCTCTTTAGGCTTCAAAGTGGGCCCTCTTCACAAATCCACTCATCTGCAAACCTCTGACAAATATCTTCCACGTGGTCATCACTTACTCACCCAAGAAATCTGTTGGTCTCCACATCTAAACCACCACATGTCTCACTGCACCATGAATTTCACCAACATCGCCACCTTTTCAAAAAGACCAATCCGGAAATCCAGTTGGAGCTAGGTGTCTCATTGACATATCATTTTCTATTTTAGTCGTACATCCAAGTGTATCGCCACCTAATCCGCCATGTCACAACCAGCTCTATTTCACTATTTTGTGAAGGATAAACATCGTGTTACTTTTCATTGTGAAACAACGCGCAGCGTCCGATCAACTTCAAGTTGATCGGTCTTTAAACTCAGGAGTTGCTTACCTATCGGGCCCACCACTTTTCACTACTTTTCATAAAGTAAACATCTAGCACCTTTTCAATGCGAAACCACATGCACCATTAGATCATCTTCAAGTTGCACGCTCTTTAACTAGCAAGCAAATCTATCTGTCGGGCCCACTGCCTTTTGGCTACTTCGTAAAAGGTAAATAGAATGCATCTTTGCAATGCGAAACAACACCAACCGTTAGATCAACAATAAAATGCACAACTTTTATCCTTCACCATGACTGCTTTTCTCGGGCCCGCCACTTTTTCGCTACTTCACGAAGGATAAACTTCGCGCATCTTCTCATTGCAAAACATCGCCTGTCGTTGGATCTATTGAAACTTGCATGAACATTACGAAACCCGGCACATTAATAAATCAAAATAAGACTTAGGAAAAGGGGCATTAATCAAAAGAATTTTATATCTCGCCAAGGCAAAGACCTAAAAAAGGACCCCTTCTCTAACGATGGACCAACCCTTCCACTTAAGTGGAAAAAGGTAACAAGAAAATAGAACACAGGGCTTACAAGAAGGAAAAGGTGAATTTGCAAAAACCCTAAACCCTTAGACAAATAACCCTCAGAGGCAGAAAGAAATACTAAACCCTTACAGATTTTAGCGGATTGAAAGAATAAAAATCCCAATACTTAAAATATAGACAACAGCGCCTCTGATTGGGGATGGTTGGATGTGAGACCAACACAGGAACACAGAAAACTCTGGAGAATGGACTGAAAAACAAGCCGAAAAGAAACCAACAAAAGCAAACCTAATTATGTACAGACTACAACCTACTATGCATGGACTTTTAAAACATAAGAGAAGTAATACTTCATTAATTGTCCATGCACTAGAAATTCTTGTACTTCACCATTCATTTTCTACAAGAAGTATGAGTCTTTTCCATTAAAATCACAGACAATAGAAGGGCCTATCCACAGTGACTCAATTTTTTTATGCTTGCCATTATCTTGTCCTCTTGCATTCCATTGAAGAACCATGTCACCAATTTGAAACTTCCTAGATGTGGTTCTTCTATCAAAAAGATACCTGGATTGCAACTGAATCTTCAAATTTCTTTTATGAGCCAGAGTCCTAATTTCCTCCACTTCCACCATCTGAACCATTCTATCTTCCATGGGTTCTGACAACTCGAACTCCTCAGCTTGTAGAAACTTATATATAGGGAGAAGGTTATCGACTGGCACCCTAGATTGTGTGTCATAAACCAATTCAAATGATGATACACTGATTGCTTTCTTAATAGTAATTTTGTCTGCCCATAAGGCCAATTTTAGTTTCTGATCCCAAGACCTTTTGTTCTCCTCAAGAATTTTCTTGATAATATTCAAAAGGCTTTTATTGCTAGATTCTACTTGGTCATTACCTTGTGGATGGTATGGTGAAGAGTAAGACATGATTATCCCATGGCTAGCACAAAATTTAGTGAATTCCTCTTATCTAAAACTGATGGCATTATCCATTATCAGTTTCATAGGAACACCAAATCGTGTTATAACATTATCCATTAGAAATTCATTGACAACTTTACTAGTAGCTCTTTTAGTGGGTATGGCCTCAATCCACTTAGTAAAGTAATCAATGGCTACTATGATCCATCTGTGACCTCTTCCCAACTTCTTAGTTATCTCCCCAATAAAATCAATGCCCCACTAAACAAAAGGGGCTTCCACTGTAACTGGGTTAATGGGTAAAGCTCCTTCATACTTTAACTTGGAAGAAATTTTTTGGCATGGGTCACACCTTTGAACATGCTCATGGGCATCTTTGAAACCAAACTATTTTACCAGCTATGGTTTTGGTAGAGTAATGTCCTCCACATACTCCATTATGCATTTCAGTTAGCATCCTTCTAGCTTGGGATTTATCTAGGCACATCAGCAATGCCCCATCTCTATTTTTCCAATATAGATCACCCTGAATAAGGACATACTTTTGAGACTTTAGTTTCAATGTCCTTCTCTGATTAGTAGTCATTCCCTTTGAGTATGTTGCATCCCTTAGAAAATGTACTACTTCTGAGTACCAAGGCTGTGTCTCAATACTTGTGACTAGGACATCCTCAATTTCAACATTGTTAACTTCAACATCGAGGAAATTTGATTCAGCCATCAACTTAGGAAAACCTAACCCTCTTACCAATTTGGTAATCTTGATTTCTAGATCAAACTCTTGAATCTGAGTTATCCATTTGCACCTTTTTCTAGTGACCTCAGATTGAGATAAGATGTCCTTAACAACCGCATGTGGGACATAGGCAACTATTTGTGCATTTACAAGATATGTCCTAAATGCTTTTATAGATTTAACTAAGGCATATGCTTGCTTCTCCATGATTTCATATTTCAGCTCTGTAGCTTGTAAAGATTTTCTATAGAAAGAAATAGGGTGTTCATATCCCTCAGCATCCTTTTGAAGAAGGACTGCTGCCACTATATGATAGGAAGCAAAATAGAACAATGAAAAGGGCTTACTATAATCAGGGGACTTCAACACTGGTGCCTCCTGAATAGCCTTTTTAATTTTACCAAAAGCCCTTGCAGCTTCTTCATCCCAAGAAAACTTTGCATCTTTCTTAAGCAACTTAACAATAGGTTTGACTATTTTAGAAAAGTTAGCAATGAATCTTCTAACAAAATTTACCATGCCCAAGAAAGATTGAATACCTTTGACATTCTTTGGCTCAGGTACATTGTTTATGGCTTCAATACTTTTAGGGTCTATTCTAACCCCTTCCTTGGAGACAATATGCCCAAGCAACTTCCCTTCAGTGATTACAAAATGACACTTTTTTGGATTTAAGGAAACACCAAACTCCAGAGCTTTGTTGAAATTTTTTTCCAAGTGCCCGTAGTGGTTATCTGACCTTTTAGAGAAACATGTTAAATCATCCTAGTACACAGCCATGATGATGTTTATAAATTCCTTGAAAGCTACATCCATTGCTCTCCGAAAAGTAGCTCCAACATTTTTTAAACCAAATGGCATCCTCACATATATATATGTCCCCCAAGGGGTGGTAAAAGCAATCTTGAACTATTCAGACTCTTTCACTAATACTTGATTGTAACCTGAGAACCCATCCATCATGGACAACAAATCACACCCAGTTACTCTTTGCAACATTGCCTCCATATTGGGGGAAGAATAGTTGTCTTTCAAAGAAGCAACATTCAAATTTCTGAAATCAACACAAAGCCTTATGTCCCCATTATTTTTTCTAACTGGGACTAAATTAGACACCCATGATGAATGTCTTATAGGCTTAACGATTCCCCCTTCCCTCAACTTGGTTAACTCCTGTTGCATTTTGGTCTCCAAAAGGGGGTTGATAGGTCTTTGCTTTTGTCAAAAAGGCTTAGCATCTGGATGCAAAGGGATTTCATGTTGAAATAGATCTTGTTTGTATGCCTTCAGGTCCTCATAAGACCAAGCAAAAACATGTTTATACTTTCTCAATAATTTAATGAGGTTGGCCTTAATGTGAGGAGCCAAGTTCATCCCAATATACACCAACTCAGGGGATGATTCTATCCCTAAGTTCACTTCCTCCAATTCTTCTAATTTGGTGGTTGACTGTTGATACAAATGACTATCACTGTGACTGAACATACCTTCCAATTCTACCAATCCTTTGGGGATTTCATTGGTTTCCAACTAGACCATGTCATTTCCAAACACTGTTTCTCTATCTTCCACTACTTCTACTAAGGCATTGCAATCGATTTTATGTCCATCATAATCATCAATGCACTGTATGAATCTAAGAATATCTTCATCATCTACAAACACTTGTCAGTTATATACATTATTAGGAATGGAAGGCCTAGCTTTTATCTCAACTATAGACACACTGGTTAATGTTACATCATCATTCTTTAACACAACATTAGCTAAAAAATCAGCCATGATGTTCTTTGATCTTTCTGTCCAATTAATAGAAAACACAAAAAAATGCTCAATCACATCCCAAACAGCATGTTTATATTTTTTCAAACGATCATTTTTTGATGCATATTTAGACCTTATAGGAGAGACCACCAACTCTGAATCCCCAAATACTTTTAACAACTGAATGTCATGTTTCTTAGCAATTTCCAATCCCAATAACAAGGCCTCATATTCAGCTATTTTGTTTGTACATTTGAAAGCCAATAGAAAAGAATACTTAGAAGTTATACCTGATGGAGACACAAAAAGAACTCCTGCTCTAGACCCTTCCTTTGAGCAAGCTCCATCAAAATACATATGCCACAAGCCTTCTTGTTGAGATTCCAATTCATTGACAATGTGATCAGTATTTCTCAATTGAGGTTGAATTGGTTGCACTCTGAAATTGTCAAGATCCACATCAATCATACAATTCAACATATCAGGGTCTATCTTCTCAATTACCTTAAGAGCATGTGGTTCTCTATATAACTTACCTTGGCTTCCATTTACTAGGATTGTTGCATATGAAAGATCTAATTGCATGTTTCCTTCAACTGTTGTAGTCCATTGTCTGGATAATAGCATGCCATGATGTGGTTTTGTGTCAGTTACTATGACATCCATTTTATAGGTTCCTTCAGGAAATGCTGCTATCTTTACCTCCACATCCTTCATTGTACCTACCACAGGTACTTCTCTATTGTCCATAGAATAACATTTCCCATACACAGTACTTACTGATAATCCCAATTCATTCATGACACCATATGGCATCACATTTGCAATAGCACCAGAGTCTATCATACAATTTTTTATTAGCCTATTATTGACTAATAGGGTCACATAAAACGGATCCACCTAGGAAGGTTCTTGATTAATTGTTGTCCCGACATATATTTCTGGGGTCTGATGCTCATGATCCTTTTCATCCTTCATGGTGTCTACAGGTAAAGTTGCACTATTATCTGATATATTAGAAAATAAAGAGAGAGCAGCTTCTCTATGTTCCTTTATTTTCAACAGTTCTACCAATGGGACTGTAACCTTCATTTGGATCAAAGCCTGAGTCATATCAAAAGTGGAACTGATAATTGACTCAGTATTAATCTTAGCATTTTCTATTTTTTGTTGGCTTGCCCTTTTAGCTGTAGTAGTCCCTTGTAAATTGCCAGTAGTGTTGTTATCTGCACTCTTTGTCACATCTTTGAATTGATCACCTTTTGCATGACCATCTTGAGGCAGAGTACTATTGCTTGTTGTCCTTTTTGGAGATACTTCTTCATGAACATGGGTCCAGGTTCACCCTGATCTCCATCCCTTTTACTACTTCTCAGATTGTAATTGTGCTTGGCTTTGGCTATGGCAGCCTTAGTAATATTTTTTACCTCTTCATCACTAGGTCTTTTGAGATGAACTTCTTCATCTTGAATGGTTACCACATTTAAAGTAGGATGCCAATCAATTTTTATCTGCCCTTGGTAGCATTCATTATAACTTAGTGCATCATACCCACTAGACTCACTTTGTGAAGACTCATTATCACTTTCAACAATAGTGTCAAACATGTTAATATGAGGCTCACCTTCCTTTCTCATGGATTCATCCAGAGCTTGAGCCACAACATACTGATGGGGAGAATGTGGTCCATCACAAGCTGTACACCAGGGAGTATTTTCCATATTGTGCACATTCCCCCCTTTCAAGGGATCAGGTGTATCTTGGTTATGTGTGTTCTTGGGCTTATCTTGGACAGGTTTACCATCCTTCCAAGTGGTGTTGTATGGCATATCATTTAGTCTAGGAGGCCTATCTTTCCAATTGTAATGAGGTTTGGCATTATTACTTACCTTAGTAGTAAGATCTTCCACAATAGTTATTAATTTTTCTATTTTGTCTTCTTCCTTGGCAAATTAATTAGGTTGGTGTTTTGATTCTTGCCACAACATACCATCAGTCCTCCTTCCCACCTTTACAGATGCTTTCCTATTACTTTCTACATTTATGGAAATTCTGAAAGTATCTCTTAGACTATGTGGGTTTTTATCCCTCTGGATGTAAGCCATTTTAGAATCAAAAGCATTATAGTAAGTTTTCAGACACATATTATCATATAATCTCATCACTTGGTAGAGCCTATGCATTGCTTTCTGAAACCTCGCATTGAAGTCTATGACAATCTCATTATCAGACTTCTTGATATTGTTGAACTCATTGAGCATAAATCTCACATTCATTTTATCACCATATTGCTCTTGGAAGCAATTCTTAAACTCCTCCCAAGAGCCAATGCTATTTACCGACATACCTATGTACCAGTCCCTTGCATCAACCACCAAAGACTGTACAAATAATTTCATGATGACATCTTCATCTACAATCTCATAGTCATTTACTAGGCCACCGAAAGATTTTAAGTGCTCTTCTACACTTATAGCATTATTGCTAGCAAATTTGTGAATCCTATCCCTCAATTCAATAGGAACATGATTAGGGTACCCTAGGATTCCCTCAAAGAAAAGTTGTATGTATAAATCCATATTAATGGGTCTTCTCTAGAAATAGTTACCAATAGGATTACTACCCATGTTCATTCTCATATTAGGACCATGAGTTAGAGGGACTTGGTTACATTGGTTGGTAATAGGGTCTTGACTAACTGGACTAATACTCACAGGTAGGGTTGACTGAATTTTGAGTGGAGGGTGTGAGGCATGCTGAGGTAAAAGCTTATTTGGGTCAGTTGAAGGAAAGATTATGGGAAGAGCCTTTAGATAATTAATTTTTCTTTTAACCTCTTCATTGGCTGCTTCTAACTCAGCTCTCTCCAATTCCCTTTGTAGATCTTCTTTTTCTTTCCTCATCATTTCTATCTCTATCTCATGTGTAGACAATCAATGAGAGATTTCTTTTGTATTCTTGGATCCAAACCCAGTTTCCATGCACTTTTGTTTTCCTTTGTCAATATTAGTTCTAGCAGGTGGTGGATCACTAAGAACCTCCCTACTAGGTTGTACAACAAATCTGTGTGCAGGGTTGATCTTGACAGTCATATTTTCTCTGATAACTGGACCTTCCTCCTCACTCTTGGTTTTCTCTTGGGTGAACAATTTAAGATCAACAATCTGCCTTAAAATCCTGTCTCTCTCAATCAATTTAGCCTTAACTTCCTTCTCCTTATTTGTTTCTTTTTGTGTCCTTAGAGAGATCAATTGATGGACTCTTCTATTAAGAGCCTCAATTTCTTTAAATACTTCATCTTCATCAGGGGAAATCTCTTCAGAATCTGACATATTGACTTGATCAATATCAATTAGACTAATATTCCCATCTACAGTTCTTGGTACAGAATCCATCTTAGCATTAGAACTATTTCTATCCTTCCCAGACAAACTAACATGAGAAATCCTCTGATTCAAAACTTGGACATCTTCATTATTACCAAACAAACTAGAATGAAAACACAAAACATCTTGCTCAGATTCATAGGAAGAAGAATTTGAATTTGCATATATGGGTCTTTCAGATGACTTACCCATATGACTGTTTTTCTGTATCCAGGTAGAATTAGATGGATCATGTGCAACTGATCTTTTTTGGCCTTTTTGAGCCTTCTTAGGCAATCCCTTTTGTAACATCTCTTGAGGATTTCTCCTCATGTATGATCTGGTGTTCTTCCCTCTCTGCATTATACTTGTTTTCCTTAAGATGAATTATGCTTATTCAAGAGCGTTGGTTATTTTATGTCAGATTCACGACCCAAAACAATGGGAAAATAAGGAATTAAGCTTAGCAAATCACTCATAGAAGACAGTAGAAAAAGAAAATCTTCAGAGAGAAAATAACAAAGATCGGAGATAAAACAGCCAACCACAAGGACCAAATACACACAATTTCAAACCAATTTTTCAGTTAATATAAACACCAATCTGTAGAATAGATTCACACTATGACTCTCCCTAGCAAAGTCGCCACTTTTGTTGTTCTCAAATTTTGATTCCCCTATCCCCTCTATAAGAAAATTTAAAGCCTCTATTGCATGTGGATAGAACGATGAGAAAATCAAAATCCAGAATAACATATAACAAGGTTTGTACAAAACCTTCTACACTTCAAGCTTGTCCTAAGCTTAGATGGGTATACCTCTTGTGAATACTTTCACAATTTTAATATACGATCCACAGTAAACTAGCATTAGAAACTTGTGAACCTCATCACCTCAATAATACTGAAACTTAAAAGAAAAAATGTGTTCATTTTTAGTCTTGACCCCAAGAAAGATAGAAAGAACTCCACGAATGATATCAGTTCCTTATCGAGGCTACAGAGTCACCCAAAATAAATAAGAGTTCTAAATTTGGACACTCACATACATCCTATCACTTCTACTTCATCAACCTAATATATGCCTGACATTTATAGAAGTTTTTTCTTTATGCTAAAACTGTTTATCAAATTCAAGCAGAAAACTATTGATTAACTAATAGAGAGATTTCAAGTATATTTAATTTCTCTCCTGGAGAGAAAAGCCTGAAAACATGTCTATAAGATTGCCTTGCAGTCCCATTTTGATCAAATAACCCTAGATTATTTAAAAGAAACCAGTAAATCAATGAATGCACACAAGAAGACAATAGAAATATGAGTTCAAAATGATCTGATCTAAATATTAATATCCATTTTCAAAAATCATATATAACTTGAGGTGTTTTCTGAAAAACTAGAAAACCCTCTCTCTCTCTCTCTCTCTCTCTCTCTCTCTCTCTCTCTCTCTCTCTCTCTCTCTCTATATATATATATATATATATATATTGATATATTTTCCTTACAAATTCTTGTGATAATTTTTTCATTAGTCCTGGTATCCATTTATAATGATATGGATGCAAACAAGCTTTGAACTTTCCTAGGAATAGTTTGTTACAGCCATAATTCCCTCTTGAAAAAGGTTACAAATAACCTTCATCCCTAACTTCCTAAAGGTTGTTACAACGCTGCAGCATCAGTTGATTATTCTTGATCCTCTACTTCTTACACCATATATTTATCTTTCCATCCCTGAAACAAGTCATCATTGGGCCAAGAGTAGCTAATAATTCTCTTCTTCAATTTATTTAATCTTTTCTAGGTGCTTCTTCATTGCTTGACTTCTGCCTCCAAAGAACCATAATGTGACTTCATCTTTTCAATTTTTTCAATTGTTCGAATAAACAAAGATGTGTCATCTGAATTGATGACTTCATTTATTCATTGAGACAATTTATGCCCTAGCTCATCAAGCCATACTTTTTCATCTTTCAACTGACTTGCACTAACAAAACCTCCAAGAAATATTTCAAGCTTCTGGTTAGCATATTCTTTTATGTATAGGTTGGCCTTTTTTCTCTAAACCAGTTCTTCCTTCTGTTGACCTAGACATACCTTTAACCAACTCACATGTGGATTTAATAGTGGCATCAGCCTCTGCCTCATCATAGGATGAGTGCATAAGTTTCAAATCTTCTTCTCTGACTATCCATTTTTTTAGAATTGGCTCCAAAATAGATTTATCCTCATTTAAATAGATCAACATATTCAAAACTCTTTTCATATATATATATACACAATAGGAGCCCCTATTGTGTTAGCAAATTTCAAAATTGTTCTCCTAACCTTCTCCTCATATTTACTTGGAAATATGGCTTGAGCCTGCTTTAATTTTTCCATATCATCTTAAATAGATTCAGTAGATTGAAAACCAGTATTTACAGGGGACAAAGGAAACTCAATGATTGGACTAGCTGATGGAGGTTTAATTGGAGAAGAGGCAATCATCAAAGTAGATGACTCACCTTGATGATGTTGCCCTTCTATTTGATTCTTCAATTTAGCAATCATACTATCTCTTTGAGCTTTTTCAGCTTTGGCTTCATTATAGGCTCTTAGGACTACCTCCAACTTATCTTGGAGATATGCCTTTTCCTTGGCCTCTTTCTCAGCTACAGCCATGTTGAATTTTGCTAATTCCAAGATTGTGCCAGCAGTCTCTACTACCCCTGTGTCCTTTACTCTCTTCACAACCATGCCTCCGAGATAGCTGGACTCTCCTTAGTGACCACATAACTAAAGCAGCATGATCATTGCTATAAGTTATTCCTTCCAAGGGCTTTGTCTCCTTCCTTACGACCTCAAGCACTAATCCATCTACTATATCCCATTCAGGGAGAATCAACACCCCTGCTTCTGCAATCATTTTCCTCCCCTGTTCAGGGGTAATATTCCCAAATTCTGTCAACATTTCTTTCTTTATGTCTACTTCACGCAAATACATCTTTGTCAGGATTCCCATTTTTCCTTTTCTCACATCTTGCCTTGAACTGGCTTATATTTCTCCTCCAAGCAAACTGCAAGAAGGATCCTGTTTTGATGAAATTATCATCTACCAAAAATTCCTCACTAGCCTGCTTAATGACAGGGTCCAGTTCTTTTCCTATAAAGTCCTCTGTAGTTAGGTCCATTTGCGCACTTGTCGGCTCCTCAGGCATTCCTTCTTGCAACTCCTCATAAGTGAGAGTGATTTCCCTGAGACTTCCTAATTCCAATAGTTGCTCTGCTGCTACATGTTCATCTCCCACGTGAATTGGGGATTGGGATTGAGAGTATAAAGCTTCACCTGTTTGTATTTCCTTTCCTACTCTTTGCCTCTTGGGCGAATATTGGATTTCTACGACATCTATTACGGGCCTTTTTCCTTTTGATGAGGAGGGCTCATCTCTTGCTGGCATCAACACATTGTATGTTGATCTCCTATGTATTGGATAACCTCCCAGGGGCACTGCCTTTGCAAATGTGGGCTTAGCTAAGACAGATTTAGCATTTTCAAGGTCATTCTTTAACATAGCCTCTCTCTTCTTCTTTAAAGTTTGCATTAAATCTTCAAAATAAAGAATCAAAAACTTGACCATTTCCTCAAAAGGAGTAAAACTGGCCAAGAGGTCATAGCTACTATCAAATTGGTGGATGAAGTCAATGGCCTTCTTGATTACAATCCACTTTTCTTTTCTCAGTTCTTGTTCATCTAAATTGAACTCATTTCTGATCAAATCTTAAGGAAAATGGAACTGGTGTGCCCTACCCTTACACATGGCTCTATTCTTAAACATGCTATTAATGAAACCCTCTGGGTGAGCAAATATTGGCACTGCAGTAGATAACCTGTATAGCCGAAAGATATCTTCAAAATGTATCCAACCACCCTTTGTTATTACAAACTGATGTGCCATAGTAATAGTTAGGAAAATTGTTCCTTTCCCCCTGTTTGTTAATTTTGCTTCATACAGGCCTCCAATCTGCCTCAGGACTTCAGTAATTCCTATCTTCAATGGGACTTGATATGGGAGCAAATATGGAGTTCCTCTGAAACCAACACTTTGAACACAGTGGAGACAGGGTACAGATATATGTCACCCCAATTATGCACAATCTTAATATCTTCAGCAAATTCCTTAGGCCTAAGGAATTCAAGGAGTGCTTTAGGAATCCTAGGGTTCTGTGGGCACAAAATAATTCTAAGCCTAGATGCAAAACACTATCAAACTTTAGGTAACTTGCATCTTCTCTATCCCAAGACAAAATTGTGCTCCACAATTGAATGGGCATCTCCTCACCATCTTTTTCTTTGATGAGATCCATTTCATTAGAAAAATATTCAACACCTTTAAATAGAAATATGTGCATAAGAAGATAATACCACCCAAAAGGTCTATCCACCTTAGTATTTTTTATCCCTATTAATCCCTCATGAATGGCATCAGTGAGGTAAGGTGCAAAATCAAAAGTTACTGCCAGAGATGGGTTCAAAATCTGTGCTATCATGAGCATATAGTGGGTTGGCATAGTAGGCTTTGCATCTTCCCCCGCAATCTAACATAAAGACCAATACATCCCCTTAGCCCTCAAAGTAAATAAGTTTAATGAAAATGGTTCCATGGTGCTAGGGCCTACAACTATTAATCCTCCTCTTTTGGTGAAGAATTCCTTCAAGGGGCCATTTCTGAGGTGGTCTCTCTGTGCATCATAGACCTTTGCAAGTGTTTCAAAATTGATGGGCTCTAAATAATTTGATACCTCACTGAGTCTGAAAACTCTCTTGAACTCATCATCATTTATTTCAATTAGAGACCCACCATTTACATTCTTTATGGTCTTGGTATTGGGATCATAATTATTGGCAATTTGGGTTAACAGGTCCACATCCATGAAAACCCCAGGAACTATGAGCTTCCCAACATTTAGTTCCCATATACTATTCATAGGAGCAGGGGAATTTCCTTGGCTAAAACCCACTTTGAAAAGTCCCAAACCTGATATTCCTATCTGGGGATCCCTCAACCAATTCCCTTTGTCGTATAGGCCATCACCAATTCTCAGTCGAGAAGCTTTAGGCACCAATTCTTTCATTTTACCTGGAGCATTAGTAGACCTATTTAATTGCTCTAAAAATTCATCACAAATGGCTCTCTCCTGGTAATTAACCTTACCTATGAAATCTCATCTTGGTGCCATCTCATAATTATAATTATTTCAATTAAATCTTAGACAGAGTTCTTAAGAAATCAAAAACCCAGTGATACCAATTCAACTGTAACTGTCAAGCAATTTGCAAAAACTTACTTGTTGCTTGAAAAAAATTTCTCTATGCACTTGTTCCTCTACAAGATCCTTCAAATTGACATTGAAGTCTCAACTGATGTGAAGTATTACGATAATTGAGCATTGATTAGAAACAACTAAGCCACCGCTAATGGTTTTTCATTGTTTTGTGAAGATTAAACTTCTTGCACCTTCACCATGCGAAATAGCGTGCGGTGTTCGATCAACTTCCAATTGATTGGTCTTTAGTCTCTTCAGCCTTCAAAGTGGGCCCTCTTCGCAAATCCACTCATCTACAAACCTCTGACAAGTATCTTCCACGTGGTCATCACTTACTCGCCCAAGAAATTTGTCGGTCTCCACATCTGAACCACCACGTGTCTCACTGCACCATGAATTTCACCAACACCACCACCACCTTTTCAAACAGACCAATCCAGAAATCCAGTGGGAGCCGCATGTCTCATTGATAGATCATTTTCTATTTTAGTCATACATTCTAGTGTATCGCCACCTAATCCGCCACGTCATAGCCAGCTCTTTTTCATTGTTTCGTGAAGGATAAATATCATGTTACTTTTCATTGTGAAATAATTCACAGCGTCCGATCAACTTCAAGTTGATTGGTCTTTAAACTAGGGAGACTCTTACCTATTGGGCCCACCACTTTTTGCTACTTCATGGAAGGTAAACATCTAGCACCTTTTCAATGTGAAACCATGCGCACCATCAGATCATCTTCAAGTTGCACGCTCTTTAACTAGCAAGCAAATCTATTTGTCGAGCCCACCACCCTTTCGCTACTTCACAAAAGGTAAATAGCATGCATCTTCACAATACGAAACAGCGCCAACCATTAATCAACAATAAGATGTATGACTTTTATCCTTCACCTTGACTTCTTTGCTCGAGCCTACCACTTTTCCACTACTTCGCAAAGGATAAACTTCATGCATCTTCTCATCGTGAAACAGCGTCTGTCTTTGGATTTACCGGAACTTGCATGAACATTATGAAACCTAGCACATTAATAAATCAAAATAAGACTTAGGAAAAGGGGCATTAATCAAAAGAATTTAATATCCCGCCAAGGCAAAGACCTAAAAAAGGACCCCTTCTCTAACAATGGACCAACCCTTCCACTTAAGTGGAAAAAGGTAACAAGAAAATAGAACATAGGGCTTACAAGAAGGAAAATGTGAATTTGTAGAAAACCTAAACCCTTAGACAAATAACCCTCAGAGGCAGAAAGAAATACTAAACCCTTGCAGATTTTAGCGGATTGAAAGAAGAAAAATACCAATACTCAAAATACAGGCAACACTATGGTAAACTAGTGATTTCTCTGATGGCTTCCTTAGTGATCGTGTAAGGTCTATCCAACCAGATAAACTCTCCATGTACTCTTCTTAAAACATACCTAATGATTTCATCTTCGAATTCTGGAATGTCTAGAATTTCAGTAAACCCTAAGTTTTCAATGTGCTTGTACTGAGTTTTAACCTTTCTAGAATCTTCCATAAGCTCTCTCATGTACATGCTCTTTATATCAAATGTGCCCAAATCCTCAATGTGACAATGTATGTACACCCTAACATCTTCAACATACCTAACTCCTTCTAGAACATGGGAAAATGCTCCAACCAAGTCACCCAAGGTAGTCACATGCAGATATCGCTTGAAAGTTTGCCTGGGACAGTCCTTGACCTCAACAACACTTGGATTTGCAACAAAGATAGGAATAGATGATGTTCTCACTTCCATGATTAAATAAAAGTACCTGATAATCACTATCAGTGATAACCCTAACAAACTCTTTCAGTCATCGGTGAAATCTCTCAAGAAGATATATGATCATACTAAATCACCTTTGAATACAAGGTGATCAAAAATGAAGTGAATTCGACCGTTTAACCTCCAAGAAAAACCCTAATCTTTCATTGACATCAATAATTTCCAGTGAAAGATACTGGATCTCAAACAAAACATATCCATGCCAGATAAGCATCTCCAATGTCTGGACCATCTTCCAGAACCTCTTCCTAAGGCATATGCAACATCTTCATGAATTTTGCCTACCCCTAAGGCATATGTCTTAGTTACCAGTGTAGGAGAAACCTCCTCTGTCGGATAAGTAACCGATGCATTCCCATCTAGAGATTGTTCTTCAGTCTTCCTAACCCATCTCTGGGTATGATCTTGTCGGATTTCACTAACCTTTTATTTCCCTTTCTCATCTGATCCTCCATTACCAACCGGTGGATTTATGCTTCTACAAAATTTAGCAATATGTCCAACCTCATTACATGCATAACATGTAACATTGTTCTTTTTAATTGCTTTGCTAAAATGGGTATCATTGCTTGACCTACACTGATTAGCCATATGTCCAAATTTTCCACATGCATAGCATTTAACATTCATTATGAAATCTTCCATATTATGACCATACTTGTTACCTTTAGAACATTAACTGGGAGTAGAATCAGGGTTATGATTTACTCTATTTCTATATTGTCTAGCCATGTGACCAAATTTATTGCAAACAAAACATCTACCATTAAATTTATAAGCATTAAACTGGCTTACCGGTGCCTTATGGTTTTGATCTTCATTAGCAGTACAACTTTGTCCTTGCTCAAATCCAAGTCCACTTGAATCTCCACTCTGTCTTTGTCTCTTCAATAACTCATCTAGTTGTGTTGAACTTGTAGACACCCAAATATGTCCACTAAATTGAATGAATATTTAGTATTTATTTGATTATTTAAACCATCGATCAACAGTTAATTAAATTAATATTTAATTAATTCATCTTAAACCTCTTCTCCTATTAATTAAATAAATTATTCAATTTATTTAATTAACCCCTCTCCGCATTTAAATAAATCAACATTTATTTAAATCCCTAAAATCCTCTCTCTCACATTTAAATAAATAAATAAATATTTATTTAAATCTAATTAGCCTAATCCCCCTCTTTAATCATTCGCACATTCCTAAACAAAGGTCACTTCTCAAAACTGCCTCAAAGTCTTTGAAATGCATTAAAGGCTTTAATTTTTCAACAAGTTAACCCCCAAATTATTTCAAATCTTTTATGGCTCTTACATAACAATTAATGGTTAACTCAACCTCCCCACATGGTTAGAGACTTTCTCTCTAACTCAACTCTCATTTAACGAATGGGTCTCTTCAAGCATTCATTGCTTTGACCATGATTATCACCATTAACTCTTGCATAAGAGTTTATCCATTAGATAAAAGCATTATCCATTGGATAAAAGATTTATCCAATAACTCAAGCCTAACCAAACCCTCCTAGGGTAACCCTCGTGTCATCTCAAGCATTTAATGCTTCTTCCCTCTCCTCTCAAGCCATCTCATGTTGACACTTGTCATCATGGGATTGGGTTGAAAGCCATCACATGGATCCCAAACCCATCAATCTTGACCCTTCACAAGCTCACTCAATCTTGGCCATTCAATCAGCATTTTTCCCTATAAAAGGACCTCATTCTCCAAGCAAAAAAAAAAAAGAGAGAGCATTAGTGCATTTTTATTATAGTAAAATTCACATAGGCATTAATTAGGATCTTTCTCATAGAAAACATTATACAATTGCATAAGCATTTGTTTTCATTTACAACCATCTTGAATCTTCATATGGCATGCATGGATAGTGCTAAAAGCTAAGAGCTACACTCATTTGGGACTTGGAGAGGAGAGGAACAAGGAAGAGCCAACATGATCAAGCATAGGGAGGGAGTATTAGAGTTGTTTAGTCATGTATTTTCCTCTTTGCTTTGTTACTAATCTTTTGTGATATGCTTTGACAAGGATTCATTTTCATGTTATGCTTATGGTTGAAATTTTACTAACATGATTTCTTCATTAACCACTAATCTCGTTTTCATGGCATCAGAACAAATCTTGAATTTTTCTTTATACTCACTTGCAGTAGTTAGATCATCTCTCAGAAATTATCATTTGTCTCTCAAGCTCTTGTTCATTACTCTGGGATTGTACTAAATTAGTTCTCAACATATTATTCTCATGAACCAACCTACCACATTCTTCAAATTTGTTCTTCAGAGATACAGCAAGATTTTATTCATTTTTCTTCCAATCTTTAATCTCTTTAGACATTCTCATAGTTATAGCTTGCATTTCATTTCTCATAACCATGTTCTACTGACTCAGCTTCTGACATTGTTCCTTAAGTGCATCTTTCTCTTCATCATCCTAATTTTGCAAAAGTTCCTTCCTTCTAGCTTGAACAGATGACAACCTTTCCTGTAGGACAAGAATGAATTCCTTAGCAGAATTCAATTCATCTTGTAGCTTTAAGTTCTTCATCTTTTCAGCATCATAATCTTCAAGTGCCATCTCAAGTTGCTTCTCCAAGCCCATATCTATGGATTTCGGATTTAGGATCTCCCTCAAGTTGTTAAACTTCCTCTGAGGCACAAGGCTCTAATACCAATTGTTGGAATCCAAGAACACTAAGAGGAGGGGGTGAATCAATGTTCTACCAGTATAATCAATTTTAACCTTATTAAAACATGCAAACACCAACCGGTATACCGGTACATACATAATTGAAAGAAGTAAAGCAACCAATAAGCCAATCACATAAATGAGAATCATAACACACAGAATTATATGTGGAAAACCTCAAAGAAGAAAAACTACGATGGGATTTGTGACCCACAATATCATTAATCCATTGTCCATATGAAGAGATATTACAAAATATGGGGTCCTGCACTTGCAAGAAGGCTTACAGCCTAGAGCACACTGCTCAATCACAAAAGGAGCCTCACTGACTACACATAAATCTAGACTACAATCTAGAGACGTGTGTGAACTACTAAGATAGCATTCTTCTATGTCAGATTCAGTCTGAAACCCTAAACCCTATACCAGAATAACCTTTACATGAATATCCTCACATACATGATCTCTCTAATATATTTCACATCTCCTTCCTAATACATATTTTTATTATCCACATATATCCCAATACTATATCAAAATGATCTAATTCAACTGACCTATATACCCTTGTTGGGTGAATATTTTGTCATTAGCGTACCAATCACAAAATATATTATTCACTCACAGTTGTGCTGAGAAATTAATCTCTCCTCTCATCAAGGGGAGGTTCCCTTTGAAATTTCTTCTCTAATTAACAAGAAATTAAAATTTGTGGGTTAGTTTTGGGCATATAACTCTCTTTTTTCAGAGTCTATGTATTCTCCCTCCACTTTGTTACAATTTCCCTATCACTTTGATACTTAAGGAAATGAACAAATTAATTCAACAAACTATACCAAAATTTTATAAGCAAGAAGCACAAAGTCTTTCTTGAATATAACACTAACTTAAACTAATTATCAAAATGGTAAGGAATTCAACTTGCAACTCAAAGTCTTCAAGTATATTTCCTTGATCCTTAAAACTACAAGCAACAGTAGCCATATAAATCCTACTACTAATCACTTAACAATAGAAAATTTACCAAATATTCAAGGAGCACAAAGTCTACTTTCACAATTCAAGAACTCTTTTACCCACTTAACAATATCTCTGATATCAAGAAATTCAAGAACATATATAAGTCATGAACATAAGAACATCAACTCATATAAACAATTTTTGACACAACACAAAGTTTGAGATCAAATAAAATTGCTTTCTTTATTTGCTTGATCAAATCTTAACAACAAAAGCTCAAAGTCTTAGTTGAGCCAAAAATTCGGCAAAGTTTTGCTTAGCATAATTAAAGATAAAAAAATACAAATGAGGGTCCTCCTTATATATGAAAGGAGTGGAGAAAAATGTGGGCATAGTTGACTAGTTCAACTGCACAATCCCACTAGACTACAACTATAGAAGAAAGAAATTATGCAGCTTCGAGAAAACTTGCAGCATCTAATAATGCAACTACATGAAAAGAAAATGTCAAAAGGGGACACTTTATTCATCTTTCTCCTCATTTGAATTGTGGAATTATTTGACCTTAGTAAGGATGGCCTCCACCTCTTCTTTTTTCAGCATTGGGGTAGAATCTATGATCACACGAACATGGGAAATTGCATCTTTAGCCTTCACATATTTCTTTTTTCCATCTTTCAGCATGGATGCAATGACTTCAAAACTGATTTGGATCTCCAGTAACTTGTCAAATGCACTTAACGAGAAATCTTGTCTCATGTAGTGATCCATTAAAGAAAGAAACTCCTGTGTGATGGCATCATTGGTAACGAGATTCTGATTATCATCATATAGATAACAAGGAAGGTCAGCAATTCTAGCAGAAATGAGATCAATCTCATCACCACCTTCCTTCCTTTCTTGATCCAGCTCCGCAATCATCAATCTTATTGTCTCTTTCTTGTGAGACAATAGTGACACGATTTGGATATATTTTTCTCTTGTGGGAATCACTTTATGTTCAATGAAGACGTCTATTCTGAAGTCCTCCATTTTGCTCCAAAGGGTTGTACTCTTCTCAATATTTTTAATTTCTTGAGATAATGAGGTCTTGATACTGTACTCTTCTCAATATTTTCATTTTCTTGAGATAATGAGGTCTTGATACTTTGCATGTGACTTTGGATTACTTCAAAATAAGTGAATAACCCAATTGTTGAACTTAGAAGATGAGACCCTTCCAATTTCAACCATGCAATCCATTCATCCACCACTTGACCCTTGGTTCCCACCTGTTCAACTTTCTTAAGATCTTCAGTGTTCACTGAGGAACCTATGGGCTCAATCACCTATGAAGATTGTGTAACTTTAAGAAGAACATTGGTCAATTGCTCACACTTCTATTTTAGTTCATTCTTCTCATCCTTCTCTTGATCAAACCTCCATAACAAAGAGTTAAATGTCATTTGAGAATCTAGCTTAACACTCTCATGTGTCTCTAGTCCTAGCTCTACAGTTTGCATGGTATAATCTTCAGGTTGTTTATTATCTTTACTCTTATTTGATGATGGTACCATGACCTTAGCATATTTCTTTTTAGTACCTAGATCTACTAACACCCGAGAGACAGTCTTCGGCTTCTTTGTTCCTTTGGGCTTTGGAGGAACCAACTGCTCAAAATCAAACTCATCAAGTGAAATTACATGTTTCTTCCTCTTGGGTGCTACTACCTCCATCCAAGGTGGTGATTTTGGATTCGTGGGTGGAGTAGTAGCTTCTTTCTGAACATCACTTGGTATTTCAAGAGGAAACTAGCTTGAACTTGCAGCAGTTATAGATGTTGTTATTGGTATCAACATTGAAGTATCTAGTGATATGCTTGTTGATGTAGTAACAACTATTGATACTGACCCTTCTTCAGTTACAGCCATAGAGGGGAGAGTGGAAGGTGCAGTGGAAATTATTTTAGTACTAACCAGAGGTGGAATTTCTGTTATGATCACCGTAGAAGGTAAAGTCATCATTTGTTGTTCCACAAATGCTTGCTCCATAGCTTCAGGAAAATCCAACATTGAAGATTCAATGGTGGTTGAAGGAATATCATCCAAACTTGAAAAATTGGATAATGTGAAAAATTATTGAGAAGCTTTTGACTATGACATGTCCAAATCTAATTCCTCGTCATCGAATCCCTCATCCTCTTGATAAGAATTAGTTTCAATAGAATGGACAACAATTCTAGATGGGTTGATGCTTGTGAGGTGGCAGAGACATTAATTTCGCCATGATGTACTGGCTCTTCATCCTGTGATGCCTCTTGATGGGGAATTTCACCTTCTTTTGGCTCATTTTCTTTCTCAGTCTCTACAGCAGGTTGTTGTTCTGATTCCTTTGTGACTGTCTCTGGTGCTGCTAAAGACGATTCACCTTTTTTGGACCCTTTAATTGTGAACTTGATTTTGGGTCCTTTCCTCTTAGATTGTGTTACAGTGACCAAAGATGGTACTTGTGGATCTTCTCTGCCCTTGGTTCTTGTTTCAGCCATAGTCGTCTTACCAACAGGGACATCACTATTATCATCATCTCTAGAACTAGCAGGAAATTGTTTCATTTTAAGATTCTTTTTCAACAACCATGCATTGGTATTTCCCAAAATGGGAGAGATTCTTTGAGTGATAGACTTTCTCTCCTTTTTCGACCATTGCACCTATGAAAGTGGAGAGTCGGCAATCTCCTTTTCATAATAGACTAGGTCTATTATGTCATTAGTGTCCTCCATGGTCATTTGGATTTTTGCTCAATCTAAATGTTCAATCTACTCTAGGGTAAGATGACTGAAATTCATTCTTTTTATGTCTTCCTCATCTTGGCAATCCGCCCATACATCCTCAAACCTAAAAACATGGGTGTAGTTTCTTTTGAGCTTATTCTTAATACCACAAAAATCAAAATTATTTTGTGCTTTGAATCTTCTCATAGTGTTCCATTGCATCTCTTCCTCCATGTTCTTGGCCTTTGGGTTAGTTAAAACTAAGTACCTACCAATAGATTCTAGGAACTTCAATCTAGTCTTATGTGCTTGTGATTGCTTTTCTTGCACATAGATTAGTTGCCAACACAACTCTATGAGGATGATTTTGTCATATGGATACCTTGGTAAAATGAAAGGTTCACGTCAGAAACATCCTATCTAGATGTAAGTGAATGTTGGAAACTGAAGAAAAATGCATCTGAAATGAGACACCCTGTTATATGCAGCATTTGATAATCTTTTCTTCTTCAGGCTTTATCAAACATGTACTTCCACATAGAAAAGAAAGCATTGTTGACTCTTCTAAAATGGCTACCTTGATTTTTGATTGCGAGTTGATCATAGTATTCCCAGACAGGTATTAATCTCCTATCACTTTTGGTAGATAAACCTGTATATTTCTTCATAGAAGCAGTTGCATATACCAGGTAAGAGGTCATATAGAATTTCAATGTCACTTGACCTCTTTCAACTGTGCATAGAGTGCATCACTGATCTGCTCACCGCAATCAATCCTAGAAGCCCCTTTCCTGATTATATTCATGTAATAGCACATCCAGTTTTGAAAGTAATGAGAATCCTTTAAACACTTCACCTGTGCCAACATGGTGACCATATCATTTTACTCCTCATTGAAGTCACTTCTATGGAAATATTTAGGCCATCATGAGGTGGTAGAATTTCTAGCAGCAGAGAGGTACATTGTATTAATTACTTTCTTGCATTTGACCTCATTTTTCTCATAGTACTCCTGAGCACTTTCTTGAGAAATGTTAGCTACTTCCTCGACTGAAGAACCTTTAAAAACACTATTAAACAAAAAAGTGTCCAAAGTCATGACCACATTTTAATCAGCATCCTTAATGTATCTTGTATACGGATCGAAGTGATCCACCAATGTAAGTACAAAATCTAGATCATGAGCTGCAACTGGGAAGGAAGCATATTTATGCAACTCAAATCTGATCAAGTTTGTTAGGCAAGAAGGAGCTTTCTCAAGTTGATCAATAAATTCCCGCATACTAACATGACCAATTTTTGTATCTTTGATCTCCTTGATGTTTGAATCTAATGAGCTCTTTGGGTACAAATTCAAGTATTTATCATACTTGTACTTCATCTTCTTTGCTGATGATTTACCTGGTGAAGATTCCAACTGACTCAATTAAGGATCTTATTTGTCATGAGTGGGTCTTTACATTTGCAAATTACTGCATTCAACACTGAGGATTAGCTTCTTCGACAGTTATCATCATCAATAAAACTAAATTTTATCAACAGGATTGAAAAATCAGACTCAGAACAGGCTTGAGAGCAAAACTGTCAAAACTAGCAGGTCGGGGAAAAAAGTTTGACCTGCACCTTAGGAGTCAAAAGTTGCACATCGTACTTTAAAGTTCGATGTGCAAAGAAAAAACATCTTTACTTCCATATCGGACTTTAAATTCCGATGTGCAATTGGGGGAAGTCATCGGCACATCGGACTTTAAAGTCCGATGTGCAAAGGAAGGGAAACAAATTGACATGTTGGGTTTTAAAACCCGACATTGCAATCAAACAAACTATTCCCACATATCAAACTTTAAAGTCCGATATGTGAGGTTTAACCCTACTACATATTGGACTATAAAGTCTAATATGTGGAGAGTTATCTCCACTCATTAGCTTGCATGTCAGGTTTTAAAACCCAACGTGCAGGTGAGGGAAGAGGAAAGAAAAACAAAAAGATCAAAGGGCAATCGGACATTAAAGTTTGATTTGCCCTCGATCTCGAGGGGAAGGTTTAGGAGAAATCAGTTTTTTAAAAATTCGATACGCTCCAACAACAAAAAATGCAAAAGAAATGGCGAAGAAGAAAAAGGAAGAGCAAAGCGAAAGGAAAAAACTCAAAAACAATAAAACCCTACCTCAATCCACGCGGCCGAATAAAATCAAATGACTGGCAAGGAATTGAGACCAAAATCATGAGGAGAGGAGCAGAAGGGCATGCACAAAAGAGAAATCACAAAATGAAATGAAGAAATAATCCCCAAACAATTAATAAATAACCCCAAAATTAGAAATAAATGCCCTCATTAATTGTTAATTGCGGCATGCATGTCGGACTTTAAAGTCTGACATGCAGGACTAAACCTCTTGCAAGTTAGACTTTAAAGTTCGACATGCATGACATTTCTAAATCAACTTGCACATCAGACTTTAAAGTCTGATGTGCAGGTGCAAAGACCCTGCAAGTCGAACTTTAAAGTTCGATCTACAGGAGAAGGACTACCTATAGGTCGGACTTTAAAGTTTGATCTACAGGGGCAGAATCAAAATTTTGCACATCGGACTTTAGAGTCCGATGTGCAAGTCCCTTTAAAAAGAGAGAATCCTATAGGTCAGACTTTAAGTCCGACCTGGAGGTAAAACTACAAATCTAAAAGAACATAAAAACAATAAAAATGAAAAGTGAAAAGGTAAATGAGATAACTGATGGAGTCGATCAAGCTCTCCCAAAGGCTGTGAGGTACAAAATGGACCAGTTTTGTAGGGTTGCATTACGATTTTGGCCATGCTGAATTCGAGGACAACAACTAACTCTGACTGGGGAACAAGCTACACCACTTGAAGCTTGTAGAATCCAGAACTCTGAGTGCTTGTATCCATTAGGCTATAGAGTCAGGTGACAAAAAGACTAAAAGAAAAAACTATACAAACTTTTCAATTAGTACAACTTCCTTTTACATTTCTCTTCATTGAGTAAAGAGCTTCAAATGTTCTCCACTGTGAGGTAGCAAGAACAGGGTACCATTTGCATATGTAATAAAGTAGCTATGCTCACCACATATTTCATTAATAGTGAAGGGACCTCTCCATAAGGATTCAAACTTTCCATGCAAACCCTTTGGTTCCCTCCTCTTGTCCTATAACAAGACTTGATCACCAACTAAGAACTCATGAGAAGTTGTTTTCTTATCAAACAACACCTTCACTTGGCTTTGGTGAGCAGCAATCCTATCCAACACTTCTTCTCTTGTTTCTTCCAATTGAGAAAGAAACATAATTCACTTATCAAGTGAATCTTGATAAGTCTCATCTTCAATGGCCTTGATGAGCTTCAATGTTTGAAGTTCCACAGTGATAGGAATCTTGGCATTCAACCCATACAGAAGTTAAAAAGGTGACATAGCGATCGCTCTCTTTGGAGTTATACAATCTGCCCATAGCGCATCATAAAGAGCTTTATGCCAAGTCTGTTGTCTCTCATCAACAAGCTTTCTCATAATAGTAACTAGATTCGTGTTGCTTGACTCGGCCTAACCATTTCCTTGCAAATAATAGTCAGATGAGTGTGAAAGGGTAATATCATAATCGAAGCAAAAGTCAATGATCTCATAAGATGAAAAATATGAAGCATTATTAGTTACTATCTTATGAGGAACACCAAACCTTGAAATGATGTTTTCCTCAAAGAATTGACAAACCACTACCAAAGTAGCTTGCTTAGTTGGAATGGCTTCCATGCACTTAGTGAAGTAACCTGTCACTGTGAAAATGTACATGTGACCTACACTGGATGTGGGATTGATAGGTCCAATGAAATCCAATCCCCGCTATTGAAAGGGCTCTTTAATTACAACTGGCTTAAGAGGGAGTGCAACTAGCTTTGGCTTACCCACAAATTGTTGACATTGTTCATATTTGCAAACCCAACTATATGTGTCCTTAAACAATGTTGGCCAATAGTATCTAGCACACAAGATTTTGTGTGCAATGACAGGGGCGGAAAAATATCCACCGCAAGCAAGATCATGAAAAGCTTGAAGTAATCTTACTTGTTGTTGTTTGTCCACGCAGCACAGGAAATTGCCATCTAAACCATTCTTATACAAACTATTGTCCCATAGGATAAAATTCACCACTTTAAGCTTTAGGTTTTGCCTTTCATTACATGACAAGTTCACAAGATAGTCTCCATACGTTAAGAGATATGCCAAGTCAAAATACCACTCATCAGTGATGCTGACAAATAGAGCCTTGGGAAGATCTTGATTCATACCTTCATTTTCCAGCATCGCTTCATCAATTGATTTGTTGTCAGCTATCAACTGGCATAGACCTTTTCCATGAACCAACTTAGTGGGCTTGATTTCCATGTCATATTCCTGAATCTTAGCAACCCAGTTGCCCCTTTTAGTTCCAAACTCTTGTTGCATTAGAATTGACTTGACAACACCATCAGGAACAAGAGCGATGACATGTGAATTTAGAATATAAAACCTAAAATGTTTCACCGCTTTAACCATAGCAAAAGCATTCTTCTCCATTTCAGAGTACTTCAAATCATGATCTTTTAGCAAATAACTCATGAATGCAATGGGTGATTCCACACCTTCATTATTTTTTTGTATCAATATGGCCAAACAGGTATGATCTGATGCATAGCTATACACGATAAATTCTTTGGTATAATCAGGGCATACCATGACTAGGGCATTCACCATGGCCTCCTTAATCTGATGGAAAGCTTTCTTTCCTTTAGGAGTCCACTTGAAAAGAGAATTACCTTTCATCATGTTAACTATGTGACAAGTCTGTTCAGCAAAGTCTAGAATAAATCTTTGTAAGAAATTTACTTTGCCGAATAAAGAATAGACATCAATCTTACTTGTTGACATGGAAAGATCATGAATAGCTTTTACTCTTTCAGCACCAATTTTTATGCCTTCTTTTGAAATAATATGCCCAAGTAACTTACCTTCGGTAACCCCAAAAATAGATTTCTTGGGATTGAGAGAAATTCTATGTTGACGAAACTTCCCCAATACTTGTTGCAAATGATAGAAATGATCTTGGCATTTCTTAGAATAAAAAGTCAAATTATCTAAATAGACTATAATGAACTCACCAAGGAAACTTCGGAAGGCTAAGTCCATTGCACGTTGCAAAGTCGCTCCTGCATTTATCAACCCAAAAGGCATTTTGTGATATGA
Organism: Cryptomeria japonica; assembly: GCF_030272615.1. Classification (NCBI taxonomy): domain Eukaryota; kingdom Viridiplantae; phylum Streptophyta; class Pinopsida; order Cupressales; family Cupressaceae; genus Cryptomeria; species Cryptomeria japonica. The sequence continues at coordinate 616,938,014 of NC_081412.1, read as the reverse complement.
AAAAGTGCGCCAAGGTGTGGTAAATGTAGTTTTGTGTTGATCTTGTTCAAGAACCTTCACTTGGTTGTAACCCAAAAATCCGTCCAACATGGACATCATCTTTGATCCAGTAATAGCTTGTAGGACATGATCCATGACAGGTAAAGGGTAGTTATCTTTTAAGGATGCCTGATTCAAATTCTGAAAGTCAACACATATCCGAATCTCACCATTATTCTTACGTATAGGTACAATATTGGCTATCCAAGAAGAATGATGAATGGGGAAGATTATCCTTGCTTTCAACATCTTTTGAACTTCAACAAAGATACTATCAGAGATCTTTGGGTTGTATTGCCTTTGCTTCTAACGGAAAGGCGTGATACCCGACTTTAATGGAATATCATGATGGATCTCTTTGGGGTGAAAAGACTTTAGATCTTCATAGGAGTAGGCCAAGACGTCAACATATTGCTGCAATAGTGTAACAAATTTCTTCCTTTCTTCTTGTGAACAACACTTTCCAATGTTGATCATCTTTGGATTGACTTCAGTCCAAATATTTACTTGCTCATATTCCATTGAGCCTGTAGCTGATTTTTGTTGCTTTTTCAAATAGCGGTCATGCTTGTCAAAAAGATTTTCTAAAGAAACTAGACCCTTGGAGATCTTGTTTCCTTTCAATTGTAGAAATTTTTCTCCCATTTTTGCATCAATACTTTCAATTGCATCCTTTGAAGGGCAGTGACTACCTTCAAAATATAGATCATCAAAATTGTTAGTCGTCTACAAGAAATTAATTGCATGATGATCATCATTAAACACTTGCTAATGATCAGAGTTGTCAGAAACACTTAGTCGAAAGACCAATTCAACAATGTATGTTGATCCTGAAAAATCTCTGTGAGGAACCAAAGAGGTTGCTGATAGTGCTAATGAGTTTTCTCTATCATTAAATTCATGGGAAACCATAGATATATCAAAATCATCAAATGTCTCTCTTAGATCCCATACAAGGTTACAATAATACCGTAGCCTATTGCTCCTCATCTGGTTTATGTTCCTGACTTGACAAACTATCAACTCAGCATCTCCTTGAGCATGTAAATTTTTAATCCCCTTCTTTTGGGCAACATTCATCCCCAAAAGAAGAGATTCATACTCATTAGTGTTATTTGTGTTGTCAAACTACAATTTGAAGGAGAAAGGGAAGAAATTTTCATCAGGGGAAACTAAAATAACACCGACTCCTGATCTGGTAGAAGAACAGCTACCATCAAATTCTAGCATCCAAACATCATCTGGACTACCAATGCTGACAATATCAAAATCGATAATTTCTTGTTGTGAAGTAGAAGATCCTTTTGATTCTATAACAATACTCTCACAATCAACTAGAACCTCATTGAGTGGAATGAAATCTTCAATCTCAAGAACAACCTCTAAACCATCATTAGCATGTAGGAAATATTTACCCTTACCTGATGACTCGAAAAGAATCTAGGCCCACTGATCATCAAACTTGACAACGGTGTATTTTGATTCTTTTTCTGGAAGTAACTTTTGGATAACTCTCTTAACAAGAATATGAGCTTCAGTCATATCCATGTTTAACTCTCCTCCCACATCTCTATAAAAATTTCTTCCCAACAATAGACCATAGGAAGCCAGCACATCGGCTACCAATACTGACATCTTAATCTTCTTTTCTTGGAATGCAGCAAAAGAAAATTGTGTGTCCTTGATTTGACCTATCAAGGGGACTTGCTTGTTATCCATAGAGAAACATCTTCCAAATGTTTTGGTCAAAGTTAAAGCAAGGGCATTGGCAACTTTTGATAGCATAACATTATTAGATGCCCTAGAATCAATTACACAGTTACTAAGCTTATAACCATTTATCAACAAAGAGATATAGAATGGTTCTATCTTATCTACTTGAGAAGGGGAAGTCACTAAGTTATTTTGAAGTGATTTAGACTTGGGAAGATTAATAAGAGTAGTATCTTTTTCTTTAACAAACTTGACCAAATGGTCAAATTGATCTGGATTAGATCTCAAAAATTCAACCTCAGACATTTGTATTTTGGTTTTCCTAGCATGGTCTAAAATATCAAATGACTAGAAAGAATTCATCAAATATTGATTCGAGTTCTCATTTTGAGAACTTAAAATATTAGGTACACTATTCTTTGATGCAAGTGTAGAAGAATTGACAGGTGTATAAAAATTGACAGCAGTCGAAGAAGCACTTACACTTTTATCCTTCGTGACGTCCTTTGAGATAGAGTTGTCTTTTGAGGGATTTGGTATGGGAGTCCCACGCTTAGCAATAGTAACTGGAAAATGTTGAGAATCCTTGATTTGAATAGAATCATCACTCTTCGCATTGACAGGTGGTTGAGCTCCTGTACTTGCAAATGGGTGAATACTGCAAAGACATCCCCATCACATGTGTCTGGCGTATCATCTTCTTGATATTGCATAAACCTGATATTAGAGTCGCCAGCCAACTTTGTATCATCTTCTTGATGCAAGCTAGCATCTTCTTCACCAAAAGGGGGAAGATCATCCTGTTCAACTTCATAATAACCTGTAGCTAAATTTTGGGGTGGTGCTTCCAATGCAAGCCTCTCTGGAGTGGGAGGCAATTTATTTTGATTAAACATGGCATAATTGGAAGAATTATTTGGATAAGTCCTTCTTGGGACATCATGATAAGAAGTATTTCCTTGTGAAGAAATTTGCTTCTTAAGCACTAACAACTCATTTGCTAGCTTTTGTATCATGGGATCAATAGAATTTGTTGAAGAAAAAGATGAATCAACAATTTGATTATTCCTAACCTTGTTAGGATCTTTCCTTATCTTACTGGCGAGGATAAGATCATCGTTGACTGATATGGCCATCTATTGCGCAATGGCCAAATCTATAGGATTATCCCTTCGCAAAAGAAAACTCACCTCTGGCAATTGAGCGTTGATAAAGAAGCATTTCAGATTTCCAGTGGTGAGTTGTGAAATGACTGGAATGCAGTTGTGCAATCTGTTGAACTTTTCTATGAACTCACACATAGGTTCCTAAGGTTCTTTTTTCATTTGAGTTAGCTGCACCAGTAGCACATGATCATCTTTGGCAGACTTGAACCTTGCTTCAAACAGTATTCTGAGAGTTGCCCAATTTGTGATACAATTGTTCAAAAGATGATAGAACCAATCAATAGTGGATCCATGCAAAGTCTCAATGAATAATGTCACTAAAACATCTTCATGCTCAACACCTAGGACCCCACATGTGATGTATGAGGCAACAATGTGTTCGTCTGGGTGTTGAGAAACATCCCCCAAAAATTTAGACAAATTTTTTCACATGCCTTTGGGAAGTTCATGCAAAGGTGCAATCAGGCTCAATTGACCAAAAGCGGTACCCCAAGGGCTAGTAGCAACCATCCTTAACGGATTATATGGTGGTATTACAAAATGACTTGCAAGTGGAACAAATAAGACTTGCAAAATTGATGCCTCACTTGGTACAGGAGATCGCCGTGCAGAAGGAGGAAAACTTCATGTCCACTGCAAAGGAGAATGCATCCATGGAGGTGTCACAAAAGGAAAATTATGTTTCTGCAAAAACTCAAAAGTACGATCAACAACTCCTTCTCATCGTTGCCCATGATTGTCACTTCGATCAGCCAAATTAGGATTTTTGAGAAAATCAGCAAGATGGATATTACAATGAAAAGCACACTGCAACTCAAAGAAAAAATACTGGTTGCATGTCGCTCCCTAGCAGAGTCGCTAAAAAACTCTTGGGTGAATATTTTTTCACTAGCGTACCAATGACAAAATATATGATTCACTCACAACTGTGTTGAGAAATTAATCTCTACTCTCATCAAGGGGAGGTTCCCTTTGAAATTTCTTCTCTAACTAACAAGAAATTAAAATCTGTGCATTAGTTTCAGGCATATAACTCTCTTTTTTCAGAGTCTATGTATTCTCCCTCCACTTTGTTACAATTTCCCTATCACTTTGATACTTAAGGAAATGAACGAATTAATCCAACAAACTATACCAAAATTTAATAAGCAAGAAGCACAAAGTCTTTCTTGATTATAACACTAACTTAAACTAATTATCACAATGGTAAGGAATTCAACTTGCAGCTCAAAGTCTTCAAGTATATTTCCTTAATCCTTAAAACTACCAGCAAGAGTAGCAATACAAAGCCTACTACTAATTGCTTAACAATAGAAAATTTCCCAAATATTCAAGGAGCACAAAGTCTACTTTCACAATTCAAGAGCTCTTTTACCCACTTAACAATATCTCCGATATCAAGAAATTCAAGAACATATATAAGTCATGAACATAAGAACATCAACTCATATAAACAATTTTTTACACAACACAAAGTTTAAGATCAAATAAAATTGCTTTCTTTATTTGCTTGATCACAACAAAATCTTAAAGTCTTAGTTGAGGCGAAAATTCAGCAGAGTTTTACTTAGCATAATTAAAGATAAAAATATACAAATGAGGGTCCTCCTTATATATGAAAGGAGTGGAGAAAAATGTGGTCACAATTAACTAATTCAATTGCACAGTCCCACTTGACTACAACTATAGCAAAAAGAAATTATGCAGCTACGAGAAAACTCGCAACATCTAATAATGCAACTACATGAAAAGAAAATGTCAAAAGGGGACACTTTATTCATCTTTCTCCTCCTTGTTTGATTTGTGGAATTCTTCAAACTTAGTCAGGATGGCCTCCATCTCTTCTTTGTCTGACATTGGGGTAGAATCTGTGATCACACGAACATGGGAAATCGCATCTTCAGCCTTTACATATTTCTTTTTTTTATCTTTCAGCATGGATGCAAGGACTTCAAAACTGACTTGGATCTCCAGTAACTTGTTGAATGCACTTAGCGAGAAATCATGTCATGTGCAATGATCAATTACGGAAAGAAAATCATGCATGATGGCATCACTAGTAACGAGATTCTAATTGTCATCATATAGATAACGAAGAAGGTCAATAATTCGGGCAGAAATGAGATCCATATCATCATCACCTTCCTTCCTTTCTCAATCCATCTCCGTAATCATCAATCTTATTGTCTCTTTCTTGTGAGACAATAGTGACAAGATTTGGATATGTTTTTCTCTTGTGGGAATCACTTTATTTTTAACAATGATAGCTATTCTGAAGTCCTCCATTTTGCTCCAAAGGGTTGTACTCTTCTCAATATTTGCATGTGACTTTGGATTACTTCAAAATCAGCCAATAACCCAATTGTTGAACTTAGGAGATGAGACCCTTTTGATTTCAACCGTGCAATCCATTCATGCACCACTCGACCCTTGGTTCCCACCTATTCAACTTTCTTAAGAGCTTTAGTGTCCATTGAGGAACCTATGGGCTCAATCTCCTAGTAAGATTGTGTAACTTTAAGAAGAACATTGGTCAATTGCTCGCACTTCTGTTTTAATTCATTCTTCTCATCCTTCTCTTGATCAAACCTCTGTAACAAAGAGTTAAAAACCGTTTGAGAATCCAGCTTAACACTCTCATGTATCTCTACTCCTAGCTCTACAATTTGCATGGTATAGTCTTCAGGTTGTATATTATCTTTAATCTTATCTGATGACAGTACCATGACCTCAACATATTTCCATTTAGTAGTCGGATCTACTAACACCCGAGACACAATCTTCGACTTCTTTGTTCCCTTGGGCTTTGGAGGAACCAACTGCTCAAAACCAAACTCATCAGGTGAAATTACCCATTTCTTCCTCTTGGGTGCTACTACCTCCATCCAAGGTGGTAATTCTAGATTGGCGGGTGGAGTAGTAGCTTCTTGCTGAACATCACTTGGTATTTCAAGAGCAAACTGGCTTGAACTTGCAGCAGTTGTAGATGTTGTTATTGGTATCAATCCTGAAGTATCCAGTGATATGCTTGCTAATGTAGTAACAGTTGTTGATGCTAACTCTTCTTCAGTTTCAGCCATAGAGGGGAGAGTGGAGGGTGCAGTGGAAATAATTTTAGTACTAACTTGAGGTGGAATTTCTATTATGACCACCATAGAAGGTAAATTCATCATTTGATGTTTCGCAAATACTTGCTCCATAGCTTCAGGAAAATCCAACATTGAAGATTCAATGGTGGTTGAAGAAATATCATCGAAACTTGAAAAATTGGATATGTGAAAAATTGTTGAGCAACTTCTGAGTGTGACATGCCCAAATCTAACTCCTCATCATTGAATCCCTCATCCTCTTGATTAGAATCAGTTTCAATAGAATGGACAACAATTTTTAGATGGGTCAGTGCTTGTGAGGTAGCAGGGACATTAATTTCGCCATGATGTGATGGCTCTTCATCCTGTGCTTCTTCTTGACAAGGCATTTCACCTTCTTCGAACTCATTTTCTTTCTCAGTCTCTACAGCAAGTTGTTGTTCTAATTCCTTTGTGATTGTCTCTGGCACTGTTGAAGATGATTCACCTTTTTTGGACCCTTTAATTGTGAACTTGATTTTGGGTCCTTTCCCCTTAGATTGTGGATCTGCTCTGCCTTTGGTTCTTGTTTCACCTGTAGCCATCTTACCAACCGGGCCATCACTATTATCATCATCTTCGGAACTACAAAGAAGCTGTTACATTATAAGATTCATTTTCAACAACCATACATTGGTATTTGTCGAAATGGGAGAGATTCTTTGAGTGATAGACTTACTCTCCTTTTTCGACCATTACATCGGTGGAAGTGGAGAGTTAGCAATCTTCTTTTCATAATAGACTGGGTCTATTATGTCATTAGTGTCCTCCATGGTCATTGGGATTTTCTCTAAATCCCGATTTTTAGTATGCTCTAGGGTAAGGTGACTGAAATCCATTATTCTTATGTCTTCCTCATCTTGGCAATCCGCCCATACATCCTCGAACCTAAAAAAATGGGTGTATTTTCTTTTGAGCTTTTTCTTCATACCACGAAAATCAAAATTAGTTTGTGCTTTGAATCTTCTCATAGTGTTCCATTGCATCTCTTCCTCCATGTTCTTGGCCTTGGGGTTAGTAAAAACTGAGTACCTGCCAATAAATTTTGGAAACTTCAATCCGGTCTTATGTTTTTGCAATTTCTTTTCATGCACATAGATCAGTTGCCAACAAAATTCCATGAGGATGATTTTATCATAAGGATACCTTAGTAAAATGAAAGGTTCACCTGATAAACATCCTATCTAGATGTAAGTGAATGTTGGAAACTGAAGAAAAATGCATCTCAAATGAGACACCCTATTATATGCAGCCTCTAATAATCTTTTCTTCTGTAGGCTTTTATCAAACATGGACTTCCACATAACAAAGAAAGCATCGTTGACTCTTCTAAAATGGCTACCTTGATTTTTTATTGTGAGTTGATCATAGTATTCCCAGACAGGTACTAATCTCATGTCACCTTTGGTAGATAAACCTGGATATTGCTTCATAGAAGCAACTGCATATACTAGGTAAGAGGTCATATAGAATTTCAATGTCACTTTGACCTCTTTCAACTACACACAGAGTGCATCACTGATTTTCTTGCCCCAATCAATCCTAGCAGCCCCTTTCCTGATTATATTCATGTAATAGCACATCCAGTTTTGAAACTAATGAGAATCCTTTAAACCCTTCACCTGTGCTAACATGGTGACCATACCATTGTACTCCTCATTGAAGTCACTTCTATGGAAATATTTAGGCCATCATGATGTGGTATAATTTCTAGCAACAGAGAGGTACACTGTATTAATTACTTTCTTGTATTTGACCTCATTTTTGTCATAGTACTCCTGATCACTTTCTTGAGAAATGTTGGCTACTTCCTCAACTAAAGAACCTTTGAAAACATTGTTGAAGAAAACACTGTCCAAAGTCATGACCGTATTTTGATCAGCATCCTTAACATGTCTTCTATTTGGATCAAAGTGATCCGCCACTGTAAGTACAAAATCTAGATCATGAGCTGCAACTCGGAAGGAAGCATATTTATGCAACTTAGATCTGATCAAGTTTGTTAGGTGGGAAGGAGCTTTCTCAACTCGATCAATAAATTCCTGCATACTAACATGACCAATTTTTGTATCTTTGATCTCCTTCATGTTTGAATCTACTGAGCTCTTCAAGTATAAATTCAAGTATTTATCATACTTGTACCTCATCTTCTTTGCTGATGATTTGCCCGGTGAGGATTCCAACTGACTCGAAGAAGGCTCTGATTTGTTGTGAGGGGTTCTTGACATTTACAAGTTACTACATTCAACACTAAGGATTAGCTTCTTCGGCACTTATCATCATCAATAAAACCAAATTTTATCAACCGAGTCAAAAAATCAGACTCAGAATAGGCTTGAGAGCAAAACTGTCAAAACTGGTAGGTCGGGGAAAAAAGTCCGACCTGCACCTTAGGAGTCAAAATTTGCACATCGGACTTTAAAGTCCGATGTGCAAGTCGGGGGAAGTCATTGGCACATCAGACTTTAAAGTCTGATATGCAAGTAAAAAATTGTTCAGAAGACAAGCACATCGACTTTAAAATCCGATGTGCAAAGGAAGGGCAACCAATTGACATGTCGGGTTTTAAAACCTGACATGTCAATCAGACAAACTCTTCTCACATATCAAACTTTAAAGTCTGATATGTGAGGTTTAACCCTCCTGCATATCGGACTTAAAAGTCTGATATGTGGAGAGTTATCTCCACTCATTAGCCTACATGTCGGGTTTAAAAACTCGTCCTGCAGGCGAGGGAACAGGAAAGAAAAACAAAAATATCAAAGGGCAATCGAACATTAAAGTCTGATGTGCCCTCGATCTCATGGGGAAGGTTTAGGAGCAATCAGTTTTTTAAATATCTGATGCACTCCAACAATAGAAAACCCAAAAGAAATGGCAAAGAAGAAAAAGGAAGAGCAAAGCGAAAGGAAAAAACTTGAAAATAATAAAACCCTACCTCAATCCATGCGGCTGAAGAAAACTAGATGACTGGCAAGAAATCGAGATCAAAATCATGAGGAGAGGAGTAGGAGGGCATGTGTAGAGGAGAAATCACAAAATGAAATGAAGAAATAATCCCCAAACAATTAATAAATAACCTCAAAATTAGCAATAAATGCCCTCATTAATTGTTAATTGCATCGTGCATGTCGGACTTCAAAAGTCCGACATGCAGGACTAAACCTCTTGCAAGTCGTACTTTAAAATCTGACATGCATGACATTTCTAAATCAACCTGCACAACGGACTTTAAAGTCCGATGTGCAAGTGCAAAGATCCTGCAAGTCGGGCTTTAATTTTCGATTTGCAAGAGAAGGACTATCTACAGGTCGGACTTTAAAGTCCGATCTGTAGGGGCAGAATCAAAATTTAGAGTCCGATGTGCAAGTCCCTTCAAAAAGAGAGAATCCTGCTGGTCGGACTTTAAAGTCTGACCTACAGGTAAAACTGCAAATCTAAAAGAACATAAAAGCAATAAAAAGGAAAAGTGCAAAGCTAAATGAGCTAACCAATAGAGTTGATCTAGCTCTCCCGGAGGCCTGAGATATGAAACGGTCTAGTTTCATAGGGTTGACTAATGATTTTGGCCATGTTGAAATCGAGGACAACAACCCTATACAACTTATCATGCCATATGTTGGCTTACAAAGATATTTACAATGTCAAATTACATGTCGGCTAGATAACATAAATACATGAATATCAAAAATAGTTTTCGTTGTCAGATCCAAGAGATGTTGGGCTCCAATACCAATAACCTTATTCTAAACCATGTTGGTCTGCACTGTCAGTAATCAAAGAAATCCTTCCATTCTGTCGATGCCAGTGTCGGTGCCGGTGCCGGTACCGGTGTAGTGTCTATGAAGTGTCTATCGGTACACAACTGAACCAAAACAATTAGCCGAAACAAGATACCATGTTTCCATCAATGACAACATAGTGAAACCAACCAATTGAGTGTCAATTGCCAACACTTTAGGCCATTTATTAAGGGTTTCAAAAATATATTAAGGGATTTATTTACATTTTTTCTTCTCTCTAACACTTTTATTTGTAGGTTATCCAAATTAATGAGTCAAAAATAGGGTTTTTATACAATTTTGGGTGGTTCACAAACTAGGGTCATTTTTGCAACTAAGCTAGAGTGTTGTAGAATAGTTGATCAATAACTTCACATCCTAACATTCTAATTTGCAGGTGTACTAACCCACTTTTGATGGAAATCAAGTTTTCCTAAGGCTTTCAATGTTTTCTTTAAAGTAGGGTTTCTAGGTCTTTTCTAGGAATCAAGTGATGTGACATATCTTGTGGACTCTTGTCCTTTTTTATTGACTTATTTTAATGAGGTTGGACTCTACCCTACCTAGATTGGTGATTTTCTAATAAGAACAACACTTTCAAGCCCTAAAATCTACACTTTAAGGTAAAACTACTAATTTTGTGTTCTCTATCAAATTGTACATTTGTTTTATGAAAATGTGTGTATCTTTAGACTAAAGGTGCCTTTGTTTAGAATTTAGGTGTTTGTATTTCATCTTGTTGTTCATTTTTTTGGGGGTAAGTGCACCAAGATGGTGAACAAAAAGGGGGTATAATTGACCACTTTTTTTTGAAAACAGGTAAAATTGAACTTCAAAGAGATATTTGCAGGTCACGCACTCAAAACTAGGAGTTGAGAAAACAATAAGAATTGTAGTGCTCTGAATCTAGTTTCTAAAATACTAAAGTTTTTTAAAATTGGATAAGATTAAGACGGTCAAACCTCTCTCGCACAAAAAAGTGTTCCTAATTTTTTTAGAAAAACATAACATAGTTGTTTTCGTGTGCTGCACAAAATATATACTTAGATTTAGTATTTTGCAAAACCCTTTGGTAGGATAATAGGTAAGATTGAGATATAGAAGTTGTGTATTTTGTTGTAATTTTTCATTGAGTATTTTTTTTGTTATGATTTTTTGAAGTGACTGCATCCTGAAAAATTGGTACCTATTCATGCGCTGGGCATAACTTGCATCAAAATAATTAAAAATAAAATTTTTAAATTGTATAGAATATAGTGTAGAACAATAATATGTAATTTATTTTAAATTTGGCCAATTATATCAAAAGTTATTAAAAAAATGGCAGACGTATGTCTGTGAGGACTGTCAAGGCACTGGTAAACAAAATTAAAGTTTACTATGCTAATGTTGTACAAAAACAGAAAACTTTATATGATCAGAAAGTTGAGAAGACGTGTGATATTATGGTAGTAATTTTAGAGATGCCCTTTTGATCATTTGTAATCTGGATGATGATGAAATTGAGAAATCATGTTGGAAGATGAAAAAATGTGTAAAGGGACAAAAATGGAGGGAAAATGGGCTTACAAGCCTTAGTGTCATTTTCCAGCCCTCTTACCAAGCCAAAACCCACACGGGTTCTTATGTGGAAGATAACCTACTCGTGTTTTGAAAAACAAAAAGTACCATTCATAGTTCTACATAACTCGTACGGGTTATGTAGAACTAAAACCATCATTTTGAGTTTCACAAAACCCATACAGGATATGAAAAACCATCATTTTGAGTTTCACAAAACCAGTATAGGTTATTAAAAACATCATTTTGAGTTTCACAAAACTGATACGGGTTATGAAAAACATCATTTTGAGTTTCACAAAACCCGTACAGGTTATGAAGACATCAAAATGTATGCTTGTAGACTTAGCATTTACTACACATGTATAGACATACATATATATTATGTGTTTATGTATGTATATATGCATATCTATAGTTATATATACATACATTTATATAGATATATGTATATGTGTTTGTATACATGCATGTCTCTATTCTTTTCCTCTCTCTCGTCTTCCTTCCCCCATCATCATCTTTGTCTATTCTGAGCCCTAATTATCCTCCTTGACTTTTATCTCATCTCTCTCCCCCTCACACTTCTCTCTCTATCGAGTCTCTCACCCTCTTCTCCTTCGCATTCTCTCTCTACCTCATGTCTCTCACCCTCTCCTTCTCCTACTCTCTCCCTATCCCATTCTCTCTCTCTCTCTCTCTCTCTCTCTCTCTCTCTCTCTCTCCCCTATTATCACCCTCTCCCCCTTCTCTCTCTTTCTCTCCCCCTACCTCTCCCTCTCCCCTCTCCCTCCCACTCTCATTATCTTATCCTATTCTCTCTCCTCCTCCCCCTCTCTTGACCCTATTCTTTCTCTCTCCCTCTCCCCCTCTCTTGACCCTATTCTCTCTCTCTCTCTCTCTCTCTCTCTCTCTCTCTCTCTCTCTCTCTCTCTCCCTCTCTCCCCTATTATCACCCTCTCCCCCTTCTCTCTCTTTCTCTCCCCCTACCTCTCCCTCTCCCTCTCCCCTCTCCCTCCCACTCTTGTTATCTTATCCTATTCTCTCTCCTCCTCCCCCTCTCTTGACCCTATTCTCTCTCTCTCCCTCTCCCCCTCTCTTGACCCTATTCTCTCTCTCTCTCTCTCTCTCTCTCTCTCTCTCTCTCTCCTTTCCCCAATATCCCTCTCTCTTCCTCTCCCCCTCTCCTTTTCTCAATCTCTCTCTCTCCTCCTCTCCTTTTCCCAATCTCCCTCCCTCCTCTCTCTCTCTCTCTCTCTCTCTCTCTCTCTCTTATTCTCCCCATCTCCACCTTGTCTCTCTCTTCCTCTCCTTCTCCCTCTCCCTCTTTCCTAATCTCCTCTCTCTCTCCCCCTCTCCTTATCCTATTCTCTCTCTCTCTTCTTATCCCACATTTTCTCTCTGACGTCCTCTCCCCCTACTCTCTCTAACCCCCTATACTTATCCTATTCTCACCCTCTCTTCCTATCTGCTTCTCTCTCACTCCCTCTCCCACTATTCTTTTCTCAATCTCCCTCTCCCCCTCTCCATTTCCCAATCTCTCTCTCTCTCTCTCTCTCTCTCTCTCTCTCTCTCTCTCTCTCTCTCTCTCTCTCTCTCTCTCTATCTCTCTCTCTTTCTCTCTCTCTCTCTCTTAATCATACTCTCACCCTCTCTCCCTTCTCTTCCTTTCCCTATCTCTCTCCCTCTCTTCCTATCCCCTTCTCTTATTGTCTCTAACTTTCTCTCCCTCCCCCTGTCTCTAACTCTCTCTCCCTCCCCCTCTCCTTATCCTATTCTATCCCTCTCCTCTGCCCTCTCTCTCTCTCTCTCTCTCTCTCTCTCTCTAACTCTCTCCCCCTCCCCCTCTACTTATCATATTCTATTGCTCTCTTCCTACCCTCTCTCTCTCTCTCTCTCTCTCTCTCTCTCTCTCCCCCACTTCCTCTTTGGTTCCTAGTTCTACATAACCCATATGGGTTATGCAGAACTAAGGCCAAAACTTCTAGTTTTGCATAACCAATACGGGTTATGAGAAATTGTTCCTCAAAACCCGAACTTGTTTTTTTATTATTAAATATAATGTTCCTCAGAACCCGTACGGGTTTTGAGGAACTTTTTGTTTTTTTAATTTTTTTTGGTAGGCCAAGCCTAGCACATTTTTGAATTTCATAGAACACGCACGGGTTATGAAAAATTTCAGTTTTTTTTTTTGCATGTGGCCACTTTTCTAGTTCACCATCTTGGTGCACTTACCCTTTTTGGTACTTTTTTGAGTCTCTATCTATGCTTATGTTACATATCACTGAATCTATGTTCTTAGAATAGGTTCCTCTATTACATATTTTTGCACTTGTTCATTGTGTTGGATCTCAAATCAACAGATTGGATAGGTTCTAAGGAAATTCCAACTCGTATGATCAAAACCTCCAATTTCTTTGGCCAACTTATAGACTGAACCTATTTGGTTATTAACTCCCTCACTTTAGGCTCTATAAGACTTGGGCAGGTATACCTATTCACTAGTCACTTTTGATGACTAATGCTTTTTATAGAAAATTGAATATCTTGATCTAAATTTTTCCCTATCTCAAAATGGCATAGGTTCCTAGGATAGGTGGCTTTTAGATGAGTTCAATATTGTTGTTGTGAAATATATTCGATCTTTGTGCTTGAAATTTATATGTATACACTATTGCTAATTGATTCTATATATCCTACTCAACTATTCCTATTGCTTTAAAGTGAAGGTAATTGATATGGAAAAAAGTTGTCATTTATGAATGATTAGTGTCTTTCCTCTTGTTTGGTCCACAAAGTCTATTACTTTAGTAGGACTTAATGTATGCTTCTATGAGACAATTTCTAAATCACCCCCTAGGTAGATCTGTCATTTACCTTTTCTCAAAAATATTTGTTTTAATAGTCTTATGCTATAATTTGCTCGAATAAATTTAAACCTTACTTTAAGAGACCATTCAAGGAAGACCTATAAGGAACAGTTACAATCCACATGTAGGCCTTTTATTCAAATTAATAGTAGCAGGAAAATAAACTTCACTAGGAAGATACAAGCAACCTTATCTTCTATGAGACAATATCACAGAACAACTGCCAATTGAAATAAACAACTCACAACACATATGTAAAGGGAAAACAACTGGTTATATTGATAGAGTGGGTTAGTGTAGGATCATGGGGGCCAAAAAGAGGCAATGTGAAAAAAATAGCCTTCTCTACTCGCCTAAAAACGCGAAAATCCATGTTGACTTTTTGCTTGGCTTGGGTGTCAATACACCTTGCAATGGTAATTACCTAAGCAAATCGGACATCTGATAAATTATCCAATTTTTATTTGTAATTTTAAATTAAAAATTAAATTATATAATATATTACATATTACATATTATATAATATATAATATATTATTATATTATATTATATATTATATAATATAATATTAGATTATAAAATATTATACTATATTATTTTATATAATATAATAATATATTATATATTATATTATTATATTATATAATATATATAATGTAATAATATATTATATAATTATATAATATAATAATATATTACATTATATATATTATATAATATTATATTATAATATAATAATATATTATATAATACGTATTATATAATAACGTATTATATGATATACTATTATATTATATATAATATATAATATAACATAATATTATATATTATATAATATAATATAATACGTATTATATAATATAATAATATATTATATGATATATGTCCAAGGGGTTGAGCTTAATTGGTTAAAACACTGGGTTCTCACTGTGGAGACCCAAGTTCAATTCCCAATAGGGACATCTAAAATGAATTCTAAGTTGTGACTCTTGGCCTTCCATAAAAAATGGGGAAGGTCTAGGGTCAATCTAATCAAACATAATAATAATAATAATAATAATTCAAAATATTGCGGCTTCGGCCAATTACCGATCAATATATATATATATATATATATATATATATATATATATATATATATATTATTATATTATTATATTATATAATATATTATTATTTTAAAATAATTGAAGTATAAAAATTGGATATCCAATTTTCTCAGACAATATATTTGGATTGTGACAGCTCGTGAGTTATTTTTAACCCACGGGCTGCATGATTTTTGGGAATCTGATGTCCAATTGCAACCGATATCCGGTTTTTTCGCCCAAAAATTGCTAAAAAATACATTGAAAGGTAAGATTTTTATTGTTTTCAATCATTTTCATTCAATTCTTGTATTTTTTTTAATGTTTATTTGTTTTTACTTTGAAAATATGGTTTTTTTCATGAAAAATAGGTTTTTTTTAAATCAAATACAAAATTGTTTAAATTTGTTAACTAAATTTAATTGTTTACATTCAATTAGATTAAAAATGGGGGATAACAGTGAAAACATTGATCAACCATAGCCATAACAACCAAACTCTTATTTGCCAAACCCCCCTCAATTCAGGATTTAATTGCACAAAATTTGAATGAATTGAGGGGGATTGCAGATGTATATAATAGGATCCCTCGTCTAAACCCAATGTTTGATCCTCTCACGTCGATCATCAAGAGTATGGAAACCATGACTAAGGAGCACAATGTCGCCCTTTTGTGGTGAGATTCTATGAGGGAACAATATGTGGATGGCTTGTCGTATAAGAAGATCAAGGATCTCAAGATATCCAAAGCCACTGTCACCTCATTGTTTGTGAATCCCCACACTGGTCAACTCGTAGACCCCAAAAATACAAAACTTTCTATTAAATGGTTCACAAATGATGGTACTGTGAAAAACTTTTGGGATCATTGGTGGATGGTTTTTGACAAACCACCCAACAACAATCTTGATGTCCCCTTCTACTTCATAAAAAAATTGTATGTTGATTTTGTTTTAGTAAAACATGTGAACTACTTTGACATCCAACCTTTCTAGGGTGTGGGTTTAGGTATGCCCCAAAATAGACCTGGGGTTGTCAGAGTAGTCCAGGGCCCATATGTCCCCCCTCCTCTTATTGATCCCCCACCTCCAGTGCAGCATCCAGATATCATTTGTGAGGTGGCTTCATGGACCATATCAGCTATTCACTCTTTGAGTAGCCTTTTTGTTTCTCAGGCTGGGTCAGTAGCTCAGCCTACTTTTGATGGTAGCAGTGCATCTAGTGGCACTAACACGTCATCCTCGGCTCCACACATTTGTGTGCCCCATAGTTGTAACATGTGTGGGCACGTATGCTTGGGTCTAGTTGGACAGCCTATTGATCCTCCTGCATGAGATGCATGATGCACTAGATGTTATGACATAGACTGGAGGATACCCTAGGGAGTCCTTGCATGCTAGAGGCGAGGAGGCACTGTCATCATACATTGATGATGTAGTGGTAAGATTTGTATTTTCACAATTCATGCTATATTTTCAATAAATATTTATAATCTAGATAATATTAAGTACTAATTTTTATTTACATGGTCTATTTTACCGTTGATGACCGAGGAGGAGTTGATACAGATTCAGGAGGGCACCTTGTTGACCATTTCATTTGGCCTTGATAGCTTGACAGTACATATATTGTTGCACCTAGTCGTTTATATTTTATTGTACATACATGCTCATCACTTATATTGGTATTAATTAGATTATGTAGTAACTTGCATGTATATCTTATTTTACTCTTGTAGGGCACAAGCAACATGAGTGCAGGGCAATGTGATTTAGGATCTGGGAGTGCAGTTGGAGACAAGGGAAAGGTAATTGAATGCAAATTTTATGAATAGTTTAAATAACTTATAGTGATTATACACGTCTAGACATAGATTGATAGTTTCATATATGTGTTGTGTATATGTACAGAGAATTTTTGGCTTCGCATCCTTGTTGACTACACCCAGTTAACCTAAAGAAGAAGAAGAAGAAGAAGAAGAAGAAGAGATTCCTCAAGTACATGTGTGTTTATTTTATTTTGTGTTTAGTAGATATAATTTGTTATTATCAGTGACAATTATATGCTAACTTGTATCAATGTCATGTTTGTGAACATATGTAGGTTGTGTATGAAAATATTGAAAACATACCTCCTCTACTGAAGACATACATCAAGAGTCTTGCAAAGCCGAAGAGAAAATATGGAGATGAGGTAAACATGAATAGTTCAATTATAGTTCATTTTTATGTTAACTTTTTGAATGTGAATTATATAATATAACTAATATTAATCATGGTTTGGTTTTTCTTGTGTAGGATCCTTCAGAGTCGAGCAGTGCAGTGAAGAGAATCGATTTTGATGATCCATCAGCAACTTAGGATGTTATAGATTGTTTTGGGATGCTTACATGTCTAGTTGACATGTATATTTTGTATATGGACATGCATTCACATATATAGACATACATTTTGTTTGAGTTGGTATTTATGCCATATTTGTGTATGGACATACATTTGTAATCATTTGACATTTTTATATGTACAGAAGTTGATATTCGATCATATAAATTGTTGCTCATCTGTGCATGGTTTTATCATGGAAATCTTTAATCTTCATTCCAATAATTAACAATGGTTAATAATGGTTATTTAATGAGCAATACAATTGATTTCATTTCATCGTAAGTGTTGTTTGTATAATGAACAATACAATTCATTTAATGAACAATACAATACAATTCATTTAATGAACAATACTTGATACAATTCATTATTACACTATGCATGCTCCTATTTTGTCCCCCCACTCGATCGAATGCTTGAGGTCATACCCTACTGGCGTCGTCCCTTGAGCACCCTAAGTGCTAAAAATTATCAAAATTTGATGGGCCCTAACTCAGAATCCATGGCACCTACGAATGATCCATTTGAACCTACGAGGCCACGAGAGGGGTCCCTACAAAATCCTATCTTGATTTGTTAAGTTTCCCTATAGTTTTATTAGGGTAGTATTTTTTTGGTTAGCAAAAAAATTGTTAGTCTTAATCAATTGAATGTTGTCGCGTGGCCAATTTCTCATTCTGCTCATCGTGATAATGAACTATTGGCTCTGACATGTCCAGTTAAGAATTATTACCCTATGCATGCTCCTATTTTTCCCCCCCACTTGGTCAAATGCTCGGGGTCATACCCTACCAGCATCGTCCCTTGAGCACCCTAAGTGCTAAAAAATTGTCAAGCTTTGATGGAACCTAACTCAAAATTTGTGGCACCTCCTTATGATCCATTTGAACCTATGAGGAAACAAGAGGGGTCCCTAGAAAAGCCTATCTTGGTTTTTCAAGTTTCCCTACGGTTTTATTAGAACAACATTTTTTCGGTTGGCAAAAAATCGTCAGTCTCATTCAATCGAATATTGTCATGTGGCCAATTTCTTGTTCTGCTTGTCGTGATAATGAACCGTTGGCTCCAACATGTCTAGTTATTAATTATTACCCTATGCATGCTCCTATTTTTCCCCCCCACTCGGTCGAACGCTTGGGGTCATACCCTATCGGTGTCGTCCCTTGAGCACCCTAAGTGCTAAAAATTATCAAACTTTGATGGGACCTAACTCAGAATCTGTGGCACCTACGAATGATCCATTTGAACCTATAGGGCCATGAGAGGGGTCCCTACAAAATCCTATCTCAATTTTTCCCTACGGTTTTATTAGGGCTGCACTTTTTTTGATTAGCAAAAAAATCATCAGTCTCATTCAATCGAATGTTGTCACGTGGCCAATTTCTCGTTGTACTCATCGTGATAATGAACCATCAGCTCTAACATGTGTAGTTAGCCATTATTACCCTATGAATGCTCCTATTTTTTCCCCCCACTTGGTCAAACGCTCAGGGTCATGCCCTATCGGCATCATCCCTTGAGCACCCTAAGTGCTAAAAATTGTCAAAATTTGACGGAACCTAACTCAGAATCTATGGCACCTGCGAATGATCTATTTAAACCTACGAGGCCATGAGAGGGATCCCTACAAAAGCCTATCGCAATTTTTCAATTTTCCCTATGTTTTTATTAGGACAACATTTTTTCGATTGGCGAAAAAAATGTCAGTCTCATTCAATTGAATGTTGTCGCATGGCCAATTTCTTGTTTTTCTCATTGTGATAACGAACCGTCATCTCCAACATGTCCAGTTAGGAATTATTACCCTATGCATGCTCCTATTTTGTCCCCACACTCAGTTAAACGCTCGGGGTCATACCCTACCGGCGTCGTCCCTTGAGCACCCTAAGTGCTAAAAATTGTCAAACTTTGACAGGACCTAACTTGGAATCCGTGGCACCTACGAATAATCTGTTTGAACCTACGAGGCCACGAGAGGGGTTCCTACAAAAGCCTATCTCGGAATGCATGGCCCTAACTTGTTTAATGAAAATAATAAATAAACAAGCATTACACTGTAGACACATAATGATCATCAATATTTCCATCTATTGTATACACATAATTACCATTACACTTGCATGTGACATCCATGAAGGGATATGAAAACATGATTTTTTCATTATCAATACAACTACACCAATGTACTCATGTACAAATACATTGTATATCGTCAATATAACTAAACCAATTTGCTCATGGACATTGTATATCATTATAACAAAGTTACATCAATTCACATTCATATACAAATACAACATCCCACTTCATCTGCATTAGACATCCTCATGTCCTAAGAGAAAAGCTTACGTACAACAATGCATGCATATAAATAAAGACCAAAATAAGTAACCTTTTTATGCAAAATGAATGTGCTATAAGAAACAAATTATAACATTTAATACAAATCATTTTGTCAAATTATAAATAGATCATTTGAAACATTTTTAAGACGTACAAGATTGTATGATTACGAAACTTACCAGTTTCTCTACAAAGTATACGAGCATAACTTTGAAGAAAGATGCATGTTGATTAAAGCCCTTCTCACGGCATTTCTCTACATGGTTGAAGATGATGGTAGATATGGTCATTTCTAAATAGCAATACATTCACTTGACTTAATGTTTATGTACAAAATTTAATCTCATTAATACAAAAAGGAAAATGTATCATCACCAAGAGAGGGTCTTGTCAATAGCGAATGATCTAGCATGACCCTGTATTTTTAAGAATTGTTAGTCTACACATAAAATACATGGATGAACATAAAGGCTTTATGATAATCACTTCAACTGGAATGCATGATAATAAATAAAAAGGTGGGATTATATACCATAAAAATATGTCCCTTTGAATTATATCAACAAAACCCACTATGTTGATGCAAAAATCATAATGTGATACTATTGTATATCATCAAAAAAGACATGCATGAGCATAAAGGTTTTGCGATAATTATATCATCAAAAATTGTCAAATAGTGTTGTCTAATAACAAAAATTGTAAAGCTCATCAAATGCATGATAATAAGTCATGTTGCAAAAATACGTCCCTTCCAATTATATCGAGTGTACCTGCTATGTGTATGCAAAAACTGTGTTGCAAAAAAAAAATGTTTAGGTATGTGCACAAAGATGGTGGTCAGAAAAGTGGACACCACCCAAAAAAACCATGGAAAAACAAGCAGTGTGTATGTGGTTTTAAAATTTGAAATTCCCGCATACGCGTTTAGGTTTGTTCTTCTCGAGCCTAGAGAAGATAACGTGTATGCACTGCTTTTAGGAAAATGAGTGCATGCACACTACGCCTAAGAAAATGAGCTCGTATGTGTTGCTCATAGGAAAATGAGTGTGTAGGTGCTAATAATCCAAATATAACCACGTACATGGTGCTTGGTGAAAAAAGTTTTCTAAAAAAACCTGGGTCTCATTTACCCGTGAATAGCGCATTTTTTACTTCATTCTTTTTTTATTTCCTCTCCAAAACCGCGAACGGGGTGCTAGATTTGTCCTCCAAGCTATGGATCAAGGTTAGTTTTTGTTTATTTTTGTCTTTCTTTCCCGTTTGTTCAATTTGTTTTACATTTTGAATTTAATTTCATTAATTTTGATTAGGTTTTTTCATTTTTTTTTCAAAAACTAGATTCTTCTAATCCAAAACAAAAACAACCAAATGCACCTCCTGAAAACCCATAAGAACAACCAAATGCACCACCTAAAAACACATAAGAACAACCCCTAATTCCTACTTTTGACCGCACACCTGAAAAATAGGAGCAATTAATTAATCATTTAGGACAAAATACGTCTAAAATCAATAAACTGATTGTTAAATTGAAAACTTCTGAACTTGAGCATCATCAATCCCTCGCCTCTAGCCTAGAAACATTAGCTAGTGGTGCCATAGTTGTTTCCACACAAATTACCAAATGGGGAATCTTTAGGGATAGGTTTTGTCAATTCTATGTCGATGGGCTATCATACGATGGAGTAAAAAACAAAAATATTACTGAACAACAAATATGTGCCTTTTCATTGATCCCAAAACTGGTCAGTCATTACCTCTTAATGCAAAGAGGTTTCACATACATTGGTGTACCAATGTGCAGATGAAGAATCTAGTTTGGCATAGGTAGTGGATGGTCTTTGATGATCCACCTTGTAATAATTATGAGGTGCCATTATATTTTTTGAGAAAAGCATATTGTGAGTTTGTGCTCAATGTGCGCCTAAACTATTTTGACATGAGAGAGTTCCATGGTAGAGGTGGTGGCTCTACCTAAGATAGACCTAGAGCCCATAGGTGATTACCCACAGAGATTCACCACCTCCTAGCACCCAAACCCAAGGTGCATCAGGTTGTCCCAGTAGAGATGAAAGAGTCGATGGAGCTACAGACTATTCAGGCAGACACAGTATTGACTAGTGCCATCATCCAACATGGGATGTCATTAGCACACCCTATTGTATTGGATGATGAGCCATTAGGTGGTGACAGAGAGCCCATCCAACATATGTGTGTCATTTGCTCAGGGATATGCTCGGGGATAGATGATGCAGCCGATGTGGATGGATCCTCATCTCATCTATGCACAATTTGTAGGAGTAGATGTCAGGCCCACATGGTTGTGGATTTCACGCTAATAGATGAGTTGATGAACATGTTGTTTGCCCATGAGCCACAGACATAGGTGTGCTGATTTGAATTCATAGCATTTTATTTATCAATCACTTTAAATTTGTAATTACATAAATGAATTTTCATTTGTACATCGATTTAAATTGAGACAAATAATATGAATTTCAGGATGTAGCAGCGATATCCCATCCTCCTCCCCCAGTTACTATAGTTGCAACTTAGATGCCTGAGGTATAAATTTTGTAACATGTTAAAATAGAATAGTACACTTTGAATTCAAAAAAATACAAGATATACTAACTATCTTTAATGCTTGGTCCAATTTTTGGTTTGTAGGTGTTGATAGGGGATGAAATGTCCCAGATTGATGATATCACACTCTCAGCGATCGATTTTGGCCTACAAGACTATACAGTATCATATTTTGTACAACCCTTTTTATGTATTATTTTGATGGAATATGCAAGTCATTTCATTTTAGATTTTTAAAATTATGTTTAATTTATTATATATACTAATATCTCATATTAATTTTTTTTTTTAGGGTACCCCCTCCACGTCTAGGGCTCGTCCTATGAAAAAGAATTCCTCGAAGACACCAAAACGTAGGAAGAAGGTAATTGAACACATTTTTAGTTGTTCAATTGTTTGAAAATGTTGAAATCAAGTATTAGTTGGGGTTTGTAGATTGATTAGTGTTTTTTGTCTATTTTACATTACAGCGGCCATTGAGCTATGTGGATTTGTTGAATGCACCTGATTTGCCCATGGATCAAGAGAGGGTGGAGGTATGTATCTCTACTTTATTTTCTTGATTTCATGATGTGTACATGTGAACTTGTGATATATTATAATCTTATAATTTTTTAATACAGAAAATATCCATACCTATTTCATCAATGGCGAACCCTCTTCCTTTCACTGGAGAAGCATCTCAGGATCCGGTACACTTTTGTTTGATATGTAAAATTAATTGTTTTTAACCTTCAATACTTATCAGTATATTAATTGTATTTAATCTTTGAACATTTTTTATATAGGTAATAGCGACACTTTTTACATCGATGGTAAACCATCCTCAGTCCATTGGAGAAGCATCTCAGGCACAGGTACGTCATTGTTCTCTATATTATAGCTTTTAAGTGTTTTTGATATATTTATGTTAGTACATTGTATTAATTGTACATTTAATCTACAATAGACCCCTTTGCGGTATGGCCATAACATGGATCCATTTAAGTATGTCTTCAAGAAAACTCCTAAGAGTGACAAGGAGAGGAGAGCGAAGAAATTAGCTCCTAGATCAGCTGATGAGGTAATCTACATTTCAATTGCAAAGGAATTAAAGTTAAATGCATAGTTATGTTGTTAGTTGTGAACTATTTTCTACAAAATAATTCTAGCTTGGCTTTTAAATTGTGGTTTTGCAGCCATCTACAGAGCCGTGTACTGCATCAAAGAGGCTTGATTTTGATGATCCATCACACATTTAGGATCATATAGTGTTAGTTTTGGTCATAGAATGACCAATACATGTAGATATATTCTACATTTTTATTTTATATCAATTTGGACATGGCATATGCCAATTTTTTGTAATACTTGTATTGACTTGGCAAACATGCCTTTTTTTATATATATAAATATCAATATTCGATCTAATAAATGTGTACTGAGTTCATTATTTTGTATTCGTTGTATTTTGTGGTTGTCCTTTTATAAATTTAAATGAATATTTTCATATGTAATCAATAATATGAATACAAACAACAAAAATATATGATATAAAACATTGCAATCGTGGAATATGATTTGATAAAATTTCTAAAATGTTGAATTAACCCTACAAAACTCCTTGTCTTCAATTCATTATTGTGTATTCATTGTATTTGGTGGCTTCCCTTTTATAAATTTAAATGAATATTTGCATATGTAATCAACAATATGAATATAAACAACAAAAATCGATAATATGAATATAAACAACAATATGTGTTTGGTGCGAGAACACCCTCACGCTCGCAATGGTCAAATTTTGTTCATCGTGTGCACAAATAAATGTCGCAAGCATGTCTGGGTGGGCAGTTTTATGCTAGGCATGCCCCTTTCATGCATACCAAAGTGCCAGAACGTCAAGAGTCATACCGCACCGATGCGATCTCTCAAGTGCCCTGAGTCCGAAAAATTGTCAAAATTTGATGGACTATTTCTTCAAATCCAGGACACATATGGTTGATTTTTTTGAACTCATGGGGTTGCGTGAGGCTCCTCTATAATGGCCTATCTTGGTTTTTGACCAGTCGGAGCCATTTTCAATTAGTAGCATTTTTTCGCCTGTTGTAAAAATCGTCAGTTGCATGCAATGCAAAGTTGTCAGATTGGCTAGAATTGATTTGGTTCATCATGTGCACAAACTAACATTGTGAGCACATCTAGGTGGGAAGGTTTACACTAGGCATGCCCTTGTCATGCATCCCAAAGCATTAGAACATCGAGAGTCATACCGTACTGGTGCGATCTCTCAAGTGCCCTGAGTCCAAAAAATTGTCAAAATTTGATGAACTTTTTCTTCAAATCCAGGACACATATGGTCGATCTATTTGAACCCATGGGATCATGTGAGGCTCCTCTACAATGTTCTATCTTTTTTTTTGATGAGTCAGAGCTATTTTCAATTGGTAGCATTTTTTCGCCTACAGTAAAAACTATTAGTTGCATGCAATGAAAAGTTGCCAGATTGGCTAGAATTGATTCGGTTTGTCATGTGCACAAACTGACATCGTGAGTGCATCTGGGTGGGAAATTTTACACTAGGCATACCCCTGTTGTGCATCCCAAAGCACTAGAATGTCAAGAGTAATATCATACCGGTGCGATCTCTCAAGTGCCCCGAGTCCAAAAAATTGTCAAAATTTGACAGAATTTTTCTTCAAATCCAGGACACATATGGTCGATTCATTTGAACCCATGGGGTCATGAGAGGCTCCTCTATAATGGTATGTCTTGATTTTTGACGAGTCGGAGCCATTTTCAATTGGTAGCATTTTTTCGCCTGCTGGAAAAACTGTCAGTTGCATGCAATGCAAAGTTGCCAGATTGGCTAGAATTCATTCGGTTCGTCGTGTGCACAAATCGACATCCTGAGCACATCTGGGTGGGTAGGTTTATGCTAGGCATGCCCCTATCATGCATCCCAAAGTTTCAGAACATCGAGTCTCATACCGTACCGACGCAATGTAGAAGTTGCTTGACAACTTTTTTGACATTTTTTTTGACAAGAATGACAATTTTTACTCAAATTGTATCTAGTCTCAATCTATGACCCCTATGACCCGATAATGACTCAAATAATTCTCCATGATTATACAAGAATCAAGAATGCTCATGATTGACCAGGGACACATCACATATACTCAAAACATAGTCACAAAACATTGACACACAAAATAGTCACATATTAAAAAATTTGCCTCTAAATATGGTCAAATCAGCTCTTGGCTATTTGATCATACAAAAAATTGTCTTACAAATCATCTCATGGGCTTTTATACAAAATTTGGCATTACAATATGTGTGATTCAACTCATCGCCATTTTAATATACAAATTATCTCATGGGCTTTTATACAAAATTTGGCATTACAATATGTGCAATTCAGCTCATTGCCATTTTAATATACAAAATTTGGCATGTACATATGTACAAATCAGCTCATTGTCATTTAAATATACAAAATTATGCCCCTAAACCTGTAAAAATCAGCTCATGAGCATTTATATATACAAAAATTGAATATACAAAAATTCGTCGACGATTTATACAAAATTCTCAAAATCATTCTACTCTAAACCATAGAATCAATCAAGTGAGCCTTCAGGATCGGCTCTAACCTATATTGTGTTAAGTATTGCCTCAGGTCAGATTCACGAACTTTCCATAAAAGCGTGTTATGAGGTCTACCATGATACTTCATAAAATGAATATTTGTTGCAACAACAAGGTTAGAGAAAGGAAGAATATGTCTGTGTGTTTCAAAGTCCTCGAACAACCAAACATCAGAATTATTGATAGGGTATCTCTGAAGCCATGTTCCTATCACGACAACAAACCCTATTAGGTACTCAATACCCTCTCCATCAATGATTGTGGTTGTCAATTTTCTTTTAGGATCAACACAACGACACACATAGTAATTTGTTCCTTCTTCATTGTTCTCTTCTGCAACAACTGCATACACATGACTTGCATTTTATAAAGTGTTAATTAATACCAAAAATAAAGTATGATGTACAACAAAATGAACCAAAAAGAATACTTGCAAAAAATTAACTCAAAAATCACCTGAATCCACTAGGTCGGATACATGGTCGAAATCCACTGATGTCTCCATCTAGCTCAATTATAGTGCTTTTGGAATTTGATATGAATCAATGGGAACCAATAGTCTACAAGACCATTTGTCAACCCACTCTTGTGATTCACATTCTTCCCACAAACAATACATGCATGAAGAGAAAAAACATACCATCTGTCTCGTATAAATTACTAGTGAACTTGAATTTGAACTCATAAATGAGTGCATGTCACTCGATCGTGCAACTGTACAACAATCTAGATAGTTTTCAATGTTAGATTCAGTGATCAACCAAAAATATCTATGAACCATTAATGTACCTAGATTACTTGGACCCATCGTAGACCTACACCATCGTACAATTGTTTCTACATCTATCAACTCAGCACCACCTTCATACTTCAATTTCTCCCTAGCTAGGGCTCTTTACACACATGCTCCTACACCATCGTGCTCTCCCTTACCATGTCCAGCCTTAGTGAAATTCCAAAAATGTTGTACACCACTTGTCATATGCATATTTGTCAACCAATAAAACATCCTTGCATTCTTGAATTGTGCGGTGCAATTATCTGACCATATTAAGTGTCGGTTGTATCATATGTTCCTTTCCCTTAAACTATCATAGAAAACTTTAAAGCATCCTTGTACAAACTCCAGTGAATGAGTATGATCATCACTTATGTAGAAGTGATACTCTCTTACAACCTTTCTATCCTCCTATGTGCTATCATCTGCATGCATGAATGTTATGTGTACAAAAATAGAAACTTGTGTAGAGTGATAATACATGGATTGCACTTCATTTTGAGGTTGTAGTATATAATTTTCAGTGAAATCAATGATAGAGACAATGGTGCCAAGAGGAAATGTGTCCTTACATAGCTTGAATTTCTCATCTAACCATCGAGCTCTATGTGTATGCATTATGTACTCATAAACTAGTTTCTCGTGAAACATTTTCATAAATTGAGCTACACATATATCATTTTTCACTAGCTCACATCTCTTCAAATCTTTTCCATCTTTAACACCATATGTGACTGTCTTGTATTTTCTAAAGAAACTAGTTTCGTATCAATTTCATGTGTGCTCTCCAAATGTATGCATCTTGGTAAACGTTGCAAACCACCACATATAGCACAAGAACCTTCCAAACAAGGCATCTTATAATAAATGCAACCATCATGTCTATTACATAGCACACTTGAAATAAATTCTCTTACCGACTTGGGAGGTGCTTGTATATTACATTCCTGCAAAACATCGTTAGTGTGCAAAGTAGAACAAATATGATGAAAAATTTCATAATGCATGGAAAATTCAATATGCATCCTACAACAACACATGGTGTGTACATGATTAATCTTAATATAAAAAGGTTTTCCCATTTCAAAAAATCTTTGAGAAATTCTTATTTGAGGAAACTTTTGAAGGAATCTTTCATAAAATTTAGTTTCAGTCATATCCAAATAGTGTTTGGCATGTGGCTCACAATTTGTAGACCCAATACCGTCTAACAACTTCTCTTTGGTTGGGCAAAACTCTTGTGTTGTCATGCCAAAAATTTTCAATTAATTTTTTTAGTGCATCAACAACAACCTTGTATTTGCGTGG